>NC_136001.1:33729773-33919773 GCF_048128805.1 Centroberyx gerrardi
TGCCTGCTGATACGATCTCCTCTACCTCTCTTATATTATTAATACTGTGTGTTATCTGTTTCAGTTCAGCCTCACTTTCCCTTCAAAACCTGCTTCATAAACAGATATTCTCACTGAGCTGCTCATCATTCATTGCGATCTTTAGATGAACTCAAACTGGACGATTACAGTAGCTGACGTCTAAAGGTATTGTGTGTTTTTACCTTGAAACCTTTTCTCATTTTAAATTTCTGTCTAAATGGCTTCACTGGCAAGGCTGTTCAAGAAGAGAGAGAAACAGCACTTTCAAAGCAGATGCCAAAATGTAACAGTTAACAAAATAAATACAATGAATCAGACATTAACATTTTACTGATTTATTAGTTCATCATGTAATTATTTAGAATTGCAAATGTGTGATATACAACTGTTACAGATAATGCTAATCATAAAACATCCAAATTGAACAGATGTAATCATGCCAGACTATGAACAGAATAGAATAGAATACACATTTTACTGCACACATGCGGGAATGTGCATAAAAACATTATCAAACCCCTCAAAAAGAAAGGGACAACATATCAGAGCTTCCAATACATATTCTAGTTTATTCTGCCTTTTTTTTCCATTTATTTTTCCATTTGTGAAAACGCTCATTACAAATACAGTTTTAATGGGTCAAGAAACCATACAGCAGGCCGCCTTTTAAGTTTGAAACGGGAGATTGGGAGGATCGTGACAGTTTTTAGTTCTGAAACAGAGTACGGACCAGAAAGTGAGTTTTAAAAGGCAGAAATCTCAGAGGTAATTGTTGAGTTATTGATAGTCAGATATATTATGGTCATTTTCTGCTCTGGTGTGGCAGGAGAAATCTGAATTATTGCAGCTTTAATGGAGAGTTGCTATTCCTTCCTTCTGTCCTTGAGCCTGCTCCATGATGTTTTGCAGCTCTCTGTTTGACCTCGTGGTTTTTGTTGCTGCTGGATTCTCCACAAAGCCTTCAGATACCAAAAACACTCTGGTGACTCATGTGATTTGGACTTTTAGTCTTTGGCTGCGTTCACAGCCAGCATGTTCTGATCGGTCTATCTGAACTCTGCAGTGTTTCCTCCTTTAGTTCAGTTCGTAGTTCAGTCCTCTAACAGGAGAACTGCGGTGCGGTTCGTTAATCTAACCGACTACAGGAAACCACCCCAAAACACAAGGGATTATGGGTAGAAGGAGACACAAGCGGTTCCACATGCTTGGAAAGCCTAGCAGAACAAAATGAAGTCTGGATTGATGCTCATATTCAGCTGTTTCTTCATGTGTTCTTAAAGGAATTGTTCACCCAAAAATGAAAATCCAGTCATTATCTACTATTTACAGTTAGTGGTTTCCTATGTTTCCCAGAATGCCTTTCAACAACCCGCAGAGAAGGGCCGCAAACTTGCTGCTTTCAATAAAAGCATAGAAATATAACTAGCTAGCTGTGTGTCTGATTGCAGCTGCATCCCTTACTCAAACCCCGTCATGTCTCTCTGCTGCAGTGCATTCTGGTCTCTCTCCTGCTCCTGTGGTGGAGAAACTGGTCTCTCTCCTCTTCTACGATGGATTTCTCCCTGTATGATTGTTGAACGTCTCTCGGTGCAAAATGGCGGCTCTAGAAAGAAGCCCTCGCTCTTTGATTCTGAGGGACTGACACCAAAACCTGACGTTTACCGCTGATGTTTTACATCCTGAAACATTTTCTCATATCAAACTCCACTGGAGCTGCTGGAAACATCTGGAGGTGATGTCACCTCGTCTACGATTGGCCGGTTATCCACCAAGGAGAAAAACACAACAAACTACTGAACGGAGCCAGGGATGTAAAGTGCATCACCAAAAGCTGCTTTTATAACAGAGTTCAAGTGTTTTTAACTTGTCTCCTCCTCTTCATGTCATCTTCCCCTTCATGACTGAAGTGGGTTTACCGACATCACCCATCAGCACCCATCAGCACCCATCAGCACCCATTCTCATCCTGTCACTGCTGTATCATGTCCCGTCTCTCTCTGCAGGACAGCGGTGTGAAGTCAGGCTTTAGTTACCAAGCCGGACGTGTTTAATTCATGATGAGCGGGTTAGGGATTAGGGACACGTGAAAAATGCATGTGAGTAAATAAACTCAGAATTCTGACTTTAATCTCAAATCATTTTTTCACGTGGCCCTAATCCTAGTTAACATGCACGTAGTTAACATGTGAAAAAGCATAAACTGCAGCAAACTTCTGTGTCTGCGTGTGTGGTGTGTGTGTGTGCACCGTCATATGTGTGCAAACTGCATGTGTGTGTGTGTGAGAGCATGCAGTGTGGATATACATACCTGCATGTGTTTTCTATGCTGCATGTGTTTATGAGAATATGCATGTAAACATGTGTGTGCGTGTGTGTGTGTGTGTAGGAAGGCACATGTGGAGGCGGAGAGGGAGTCGGCCAAAGCCTGGCCCAACAAGTGGGGCTTCCTGACCGAAGCCTACCAGGAGGTACACACACACACACACACACACACAGTGTTCATATGGCTCTTAACGGCTCTTTCACACAAGTTGTTGTTTTTCTCTTCTGTGGTTTTTATCGTTGTATTTTAGGTCTGTATTTGTTTTTAGTACTTTACTTTTATCATCAGCAGCTTGACTGGTTAAACACACACACACACACACACACACATACACACACACACACCATCTCTCCTGTTTGTATTTCAGTACCAGAGGGAGAGTGCGAAGCTGAAGGAAGTGGTCAGAGTGGAGCTTCCTCATCACCTGAAGACACGACCTCCGACCCCCCCAGAGAAATACATCCATGTACATAACACACCATCCATCCATCCATCCATCTATCTATCTATCTATCTATTAATATTTTTGTCTATTTGTTTAACTGTCTGTAATCTATTTTTCTGTTTTTAACTTCTCTTTCTTTCTTTCCGTCACACACACACCTCATTTCTCCAGGTTGGCCCCTCCCCTCCGGTTCCCCAGACGACTCAGGCCCTGATTGGCTGGCGTTCCGCTCAGCCGCAGCTTCAGCTGGAGAACTACGGCATGGTGCATCATGGGAGGCGGAGTTTTCTGGAGGAGCTGGGCTGAGCTCTCGACGCCTGCAGCTGATTGGACGAGGAAACGCACCCCTGCCCTGCTGTCTCGCCCAATCACTGACTCAGTACTGAATGTAGATTAAAAGACACTCCTGCCTGATGCAGCTTAGAGTCTGTCTTAAATATATACAGTATATACATATACAAATACAAATCCCACTTTTTGATGAATAATGTTTGTGAAGAGCTCTGTTCCAAAATGAAGAAGCCATCCACACTTGAACTTGAATGGATAGATCGGTCATTCCCATTCAAATCAACGCTCCTGGGCGGTCGGAGCGGCGGCCATCTTGCTGTGACCCGTTGGACTAGCTTCTGTATAAAGAGACTCACAGCGAGTCACTGAGCTGAGAGGTTTTACAGCAAGAACCAAAGCAGCTTCTCTGTCTCCTTGCTGCCATGGATTGCTAACATGCTAATGTTGACTAGAAGAGCTAGAGAGAGAAGTCCAGTCTGTGATGAAGCTACGTTAGCCTCGTCGCTAACGTTAGCTTCCAGTTGAGTTGTGACAGTTTGCTAACAGACTCATCTGCTCAGGTCTCAAGACAGCGTGACTTTAAGACTTTACAGCCTTAATGTCCAGACTTGTGTTGTCGCCATAGAAACTAACACTTAAACTTCCATAATCGCCTAAACAAATTATCATGACAAACAGTGGAAGGACCGTTCTGTCCATTCAGGTTCTGTGTAGCCACCGTTTGAAAACACTACACTTAAGTTGAGCGATAATAATACAACACTTTATCAATACCTATAGGGAAATTCTCTTTTCCCTTATTATTCCTCGCCAAGCGTCAAATGCCGGTAAAACTTTATCAGTGTCAGCAGCTCCTCTCTGCCGCGACGCTCGCCTTCCCATAATCCTCTGCAAAATCTCTATCCTTTCCCTCCTTCATCACAGTATTTTGTTACTGTATACTCTAAAATACAGTCATATTAAATAAACATTTTTATCTTCTGATTTTTGATTATTTTGAATATCAGTCATTGACTGACCTCATACTTTTGTATTTTTAATCTCTTTGTAATCTTTGCATGTCATTGGCTGAATTCAATTAAAGGGCAAAACTTTATCATAACGATCACTAATAAATGATGAATTGATTATTCAAAATCAACATTATAGAATGGTTAAGTAACAACTGATTACTTAGTTTCCAACATTTTTACTCATTAGTAAATTATATAATGCACATTATTTTAATTATTAATTACATGTCAATATATCAGTTAATCATTTATATTTTGTATTATAATTTGTCATTTTGATTGCCTCAGTTAACAGTTTGTTCGTCATATCCAGTTTAAACCATTTTAAATACTAGTATTTGTAAAGTATATGTAAATGAGTAACAATCTGGGCCCTTTTTAGTAGTAGGAACACACACACACACACACACACACACACACACACACACACACACACAGCTCCTCTCTGGAAAGAAACAGGTACATGGCGAGTTCAATCATTTTTGGAATATACCAGATGACATTATACAATATCAAATGAGTGTGCGTGTGTGTGTGTGTGTGTGTGTGTGTGTGTGTGCGAGAGAGAGAGAGAGAGAGAGAGAGAGAGAGAGAGAGAGAGAGAGAGAGAGAGAGACAGAGACAGAGAGAGAGGCAGATGGTATGAAAAAGTCTTACAGTAATAATAATCAGTCATAATAATGGACTGGTTGGCTGTATTTAGTGTTATTATCGCCATCTAGTGGAGATTTAAAAAAAAAAAAAAATTGGTTTCACGTAGCACAAAACTCCAAAATACCTGACGTGACTCAGGCATGACTCACGCACCGGCGATGACGCGATGACATCACGAGGCCTGTCCGGAAAAGCGGAAGAAGAAACAAAAACAACAACAGCAGAAGCAGCAGCAGCTCCGCTCGGCGACGACAGCTTGAGAAGAAGGACAGAGCTATTTAACCGTTAGCTGTTGGGTGTCACAAAGTCCAGACAGTTAGCGTACACTTCATTTAGCCGTTATTAGTGACATTTAACAACAAAATGTCGCTACTTGCAAAGTTATTCGGCACCGGGGGTAAGGGTGGGAAAGCGCCGACACCCCAGGAGGCTATCCAGCGACTGAGAGACACGGAGGAGATGTTGACCAAAAAACAAGACTTTCTGGAGAAGAAAATCGAGCAGGAGCTTCTTACGGCGAAGAAAAACGGCACGAAAAACAAACGAGGTGAGAAAGAGTCTCGTAAACCGCGTGATGTGACGAGCAAACTGACAGCAAGTTGGTTAGCCCGCAGGCTAGGGAACAGGGAACAGGGAAGTTGTCAGTTGAAACCAAACCTAGCTGAACTAAAGTATGTTCACTGCCGTCTGACTCCATTTTAAATGGCTTTTTTAAAAGGCAGCGCGTTACTAACGTTTAAACAGTGCCGTTAAAACAACTCAAAGTACCACACAGAAACATTTTGAACGGTTAGTATGCCAGATAAAATAAAGGGACGACCAGAAAGTGTCGAATTACTGTCAGTTAAAACTTTCAGGTACTTTCATATAAGTCGAGCTGGCATGTAAACTCTAAGGTTGTGTGAAGTTGACAGTTAAAACAACAACAACAAATAAAAAGTGATATAGTTGATGAGGAATCTCTAGCAAATGGAAAATATAAGTCAATTTTATTTGTAAAACACATTTCATACACAGGTACGCTCGATGTGCTTCACATTAAAAGACAAACATAGTGACAACAAACTTATACAATACACAGTCTATATAAAATACACTCTACATAAATAAAATACCCTTTCCGCCACATATACAACACACACACACACACACACATAAAATACAGCTTTTTATCATGTGTTTTTTTTCTACAATGCCCTTTTCACATTAAATATTCATAGCTATATACATGCCTATGCATGATGATATAGCCTATGTATACACAAATACTCCATATAGCCTGTAGATATGGTGATTTTGGATATCATCACACACAATTCTGCTGTCTCAACTGATAACAAGCACATTTTATTTAAAAACTCGGACAAAATGAGGTATGAAACATTTATAAGGAATATTATTTGAAAATTTCAGTTTGGTTTGACATCACGCCTAACATTACCATTCAGTTCTGTGGGATGAACACTAATTTGATTATTTAACATTTTTTGTATATATGATACAGAATATATCGATACAGAAAAAAATCCTTATGATTATCGCAATGTTGATTTCAAGCATATCACCCAGCCCGACTTGCCACTACCTTGATAAAAGTCCATTTGACCCCAGCCCTGGTGAGTTGTGGTGTGAGAGGGATGGACTGGCAGCTGATGTGTTGTGCTGCTGTACAGTAACATGTCAGGTCAGGTGGGTCGTCCTCTGTGGGGCGAGGCAGGACTGCGTGCCAGGTGTTGGGTGATCACTATCAGTAGCTGTCACATTCAAATAAAGTCACTCGCTGTCAAGCTGTGCTGCTGGCATAATGCAGCTTAGGCATTTAGCTAATGTGTTTATCCACAGTCAGCGTCCAGTAAACACCAGGATTGCTAGTACAGAAACAGAAACAGGACGGACAAACCCCGTCTTTATTTGGTCACATGCAACCATCTACAACGCATGCACACACGTGCACGGCGGCAGGCACACACACACACACATGCATTCAATGGCACCGTGAAATTTGTCCTCCGCATTTTCCCATCTTGGCCCGTCCTTCCTCCGCGGGGCAGGCCAGGAGCGGTGGGCACAGGGAGAACATGACAGAACCCTAACCCTAACCCTAGTAGTAATATCTAGGGCTTTCAGGTGATGTAATGCACCCTCTGGCGGCCATATTGGAGGTCCTCAGCTCTGAACAGCTGGTTGTGATTCTAAACATACAACTTGTCCGTCTCAACAGAATTAAACAGACGGTTAATTTCTGTCTGTTTCTGACTGAACTGATCATTTCATCACTGATCCATCTGATTGATTTAGTGTTTAGATAATGTCAGCTTGTTAGCTAGCTAACCATAGTATCTGGTCAGCTAACATGTCTTGTTGTTAACGCATCTGATTAGCACACTAGCTAACGTATCTAGCAGCAGCTAGCGTTAGCATGTTCACATTAACATCAGTGTGTTTGCCGGCTAGTTAGCTAGCTAACAGTTTGTTCAGGTTAACTGAGCTGACTCTTCTCAAGCTACAACTCAGAGTGTTTTGGAGTAGAGACTAGGGCTAAAGACAAGACAGTTTACTGTGTCACAGTAACCAAATCCACCTTATCACACTATTCACTTTTACTGAGAACGTTACTGAATGGATCTACAGCCACACCACAACAAGCTGACCCAGCTGGCTCGCTGTTTCTAGCTGGTTGTTGTATATTAATATTTAGACTTTATTTGTACACAGCCAGTTCCCCAGTGAACCTCCATGATGAGGACAGACGAGGTTGCTTGGTGATTTGTGATGCAACTGCAAAGCCTCTATAGGGGAAACAGTATAACACTCAGACCTAGAGGCCAGTAGCCCTGTGAGGTAAACTACAGCTGGTTTTTAAAGTCCCATTCTGCATCACATGCTCTGTCAGCTTTCAGTCCCATAACCTGATTTTCTACATAGTTCATCCTATTCTCTGCTGAACACACAGAGACCTGTGTGTCATTAACGTCCAGCCCTAGGATGACTGACAGTACAGGCAATCCACAAATTCCACATAACTTACTGTAGATCTCACATGATCATTTTCAGCATATTTTTTTCCCCTTGCTTGATATTTAATCATTTTGTTGTTATATTGTTTTCCACATTATCCAGTTAAGTTTGTGTCTTTGCTTGTCAGTTTATTTTCTTTTCTATTTGACATCAGATGCCATTTGGGGTTCCTTTTAACTCTGTGGTTCCCAACTTGGGGTCTAGGGACCTCCAGGGGTCCTAAAGGGGCTTCCAGGCGTTCCCAGCGAAAATAGGAAAGGTTTAATATCGGCACTGATCAGAGGTTTCACTCTCTGCATCTACAATAGAGACGAACAACAAAACTCTCAGATGAAGGTCCCTGGAACAAAACCTTGATCAAATCGAGGTCTGTGGCCTGTTTTTTATTTGTGGATCTTTGACATGAAAAGATTTGGGAACCCCAGCTTTAACTCACAGGCACAATCTGGATTCCCCCCCCCCCTTGTTGCTGTGTTGATCACTTATCTGTTTCTAGTACTGTTTTGTTCCCATGTAATATTTTAGCAGAATGATCATTTAATGAGGTGTCAGGAATTTGAGATTGACACAAACCGCAGCTTACAGCAGAACAGAAAGCACTGATCTCATCGCTCACATCAACACATCAGTTACTTTGTGATTTAGACTGACGACATAAAATACATAAGAAACCTTGCCTAGTGCAGCTTTAAAAGTAAAGTAAGCGTTGATGTGGAAACCAGGCTTGGATGTTACAGAACGGAGGCGGTGGGTGGCAGCAGGAGTGTTACTGGGTAGAGTAGGACTACAGAGAAAAACACTGGGTCACAGAATCAAACTGACCTCCTGAAATTCAAGGGGAAAAATGCAATGAATGAAAACTAAAATATTGCATTGCAAGCCAGATAATGTGATAATGTGTTGTGTGATGGTGGATAATGATGTTACAGTCCCAGGAATAGGGCCGGGCTCTGATGTAATCTGATGAAACGGGAACAGATCTCGAAATACTCGACCACCACTTGGCTCCCGCTCGACCAGACCAACCAGGAGCTGCTGTGTGTGTGTGTGTGTGTGTGTGTGTGTGTGTGTGTGTGTGTGTGTGTGTGTGTGTGTGTGTGTGTGTGTTAGGGGGAGAGAGAGAGAGAGAGGATACACTGGTCACCCTCTAAGCAGCACTGCCTAGTTATATATTTAAGCAGTCCTGTTTTAATGACATGGTAGTAGGACTGCACACTTAATCACAAATAATTGTCGGCTGACCAATCACAGCCTTTTAAATGCTCAACGTGCATCATGTGACCAAAGCAGCAGAGAAACCTTACATAGAGCATCTGTGGAAAAAGAACAGATAGTTACATTGCTGGTTTTGTTTTATTTATTGTTTGAGTTTCATAAATCAGGACCACAATGAGATTCTAGCTGCTGCTACTTTGAGAAATACTGCACTAAAAAAAAAATGAGACAAATAATCGTGATTACTAATTGTGATCACAATAGTTAGCAAGATAATCGGGATTTGCATATTTGCCATAATCATGCAGCCCTACATGGCAGTAGACAAAGAGACGTATGCACACACACACACACACACACACACACACACACACACACACACACACACATTTATATTACTATACTTAAACCCAAATCCTAACCTTAACCTAATCCTAATTCTAATCTTAACCCTAAACCCAAATCCAAACCCCTAAACTATTACTGAACTAGTATGGGTCTGAAGTCCAAACTGGTTCTCACAAAGATAACACAAAATAAGTACACACACACACACACACACACACACACACACACCTTTATGTCTCTCTATCTCTCTCTCTTTCACTCCATATCACTGAACCTTGTGGGATTTCTGTTTCTATCTCTCTCTCTCTCTCTCTCTCTCTCTCTCTCTCTCTCTCTCTCTCTCTCTCTCTCTCTCTCTCTCTCTCTCTCTCTCTCTCTCTCTCTCTCTCTCTCTCCCTCCCTCCCTCCCTCCCTCCCCTCTGACTCAGCAGGTTTATGTCTTAAGTCTCTCTCTCTGATGAGGTGGTTTCCCGTATTACTGCTAAAGGGAAATTCCCAGTGTTTTAGCGGTGGTGGAGCAGCAGTGTGGACCCTCACCACTCTTATCTCAGTAGTTTCCACCAGATGCAGCGCAGTTTCCAACAGTCATTATCCTACTAATCATCCTGTGCTTTTTGGTCAACGACAAGCCTTTTGTTTAATTCAGCGTGTTTGATTCTTATGCCATTCATTGTAAGACAGTGATGATGATGCAATATCAAAACGATTGTCTCTGCACTGCGCCACAGAGCATCACAGACTATCTCTGTAATTGTTTTTTAGCGGTGTGTGAGTCTCCTATACCCTTTCCTCATCACTTTCTATTTTTGGGACTATACTGTACACACCTGCTAATTAGTACCGTAAGGACTGCATCTAAGAGTGCAATAGGTATTCCTATTTTTAATTCAGCCTAACCAGGCAAAGTGACAACAAATATATTCTTATTTACAGCAACGGTCTGGGGGAGAGAGGGTTACATACACACACACACACTTTCATACATGCACACATACATAACACTGTACCTAGTAGTGGTAGTAGTATTAGTAGTAGCAGTAGAGACAATAGTAGAAGCAACAGTACTAGTAATTTGAGCAGTAGTAGTGGTAGTAGCAACAGTACTAGTAATTTGAGCAGTAGTAGCAACAGTAATAGAAGTAGTAGTAGTAGCAACAGTAGTAGCAGTAGTAGAAACAGTAGCAGTAGTAGAAACAGCAGTAGTAGAAACAGTAGTATCAGTAGTAGAAACAGTAGTAGTAGAAACAGTAGCAGTAGTAGTAGCAGCACCTTTAGTAATAGATAACATATTGTGTCTGAATGCAGAGATTTGGCTCAGACTGGATTTTGCAGATTAACAGACTCCTGTCTCACGGAGACTCTACTGTAACAACATGCAGTTTACTGCAGCTCTCCTGCTCCTAATCTCACTGAGACTCTGCTGTAACAACATGCAGAGTTTACTGCAGCTCTCCTGCTCCTAATCTCACCTCACCAAACACACACAGCAAGCTGCTGCGGTGCTGTGGGTCAGGCGGACCTCAGTCTGTCAGAGCGGGTCAGGGTGGTGCACAGTGTGGCTGCAGCTGCAGACGGAGAGTACTGACCGGTAGTGCTTTGGTTTCTGATGGAAGTTCATTCATTACCTCCACCAGTAAAGCTGGAAGGAGGTTACGTTTTCACCCGTTTGTCTGTCTTTCTGTTATTGGCTGAAATCTGATGGACAGATCGCCTTTGGCCCAAGGTTGAGATGATTAGATTTTGGTGGTAATCCAGATCTGGGATTTCAACCATTAGACGATTATTGTTTTTCAGCCAGGACTGTTATCCTGCGACTATGTGCTGCTGGGAAAGACGTCTGCTAAATAGTGTTGCGTTCACATGCTATTTTGTCATAAAATCAAACCTGGACAAATACAGACGATAAACAAACTTACTGAAACTTTACTTTTCAAGTTGGAGAATTATTCAGTGTCGGCGCTCTTTGAGATTTGCCTTTTATGTGACATATGAAATGTGACAATCCGTCACTGCTGCATCATTCTGGCGGTGGTGCGTTGATATTGCATGCGTTAACTATACCAAATGTTGTTTTACCCAAATACTAATTAAAATGTCTAACGGAATGAGATCTGTAACAAATTATGGAGTATTAGATTAGCGTTTTATCGTACTTAATAACACCGAGAAGTTCAAAGAGATGAACATCAATTTGACTCTTTAACATGTGATTTTTGCATATCTTGGCAGATATCATTATATATCAATGTTGAAATAATCTCTTGTAATATTAATACATTTTTTAATAATTTACGCTTATTGATTTATCCACCAAAGATACATTTTACCACCGGTGTACATTTTGGACCCCGCTCAGTTGTCTCCAGTTTTTTCTTGAATTGTTTGCTCACCTTCGTCTTCACCTCCCACTTTATGACTGATCATCCTCTCTCTCTCTCTCTCTCTCTCTCTCTCTCTCTCTCTCTCTCTCTCTCTCTCTCTCTCTCTCTCTCTCTCTCTCTCTCTCTCCATGCAGCGGCTCTGCAGGCCTTGAAGAGGAAGAAGCGTTTGGAGAAGCAGCTGACTCAGATCGACGGGACGCTGTCCACCATCGAGTTCCAGAGGGAGGCGCTGGAGAACGCCAACACCAACACCGAGGTGCTGAAGAACATGGGCTTCGCCGCCGAGGCCATGAAGTCCGCTCACCAGCACATGTAAGAGAGGGATGACGGGGTTTGTTCTGCGGCGGCCTCTTCTCTTCTCTTTTCTTCTTTTTGTTCTGTTCAACCATCATTTTTCTTCTTCTCTTGTCTTTACTTCTGCTCTTCTCTTCTCTGGTCTTTTTTGTCTTTTCTCTACTCCTTATCATTTTCTTTTCTCTTCCCTCCTGATTCTTTCTTCTCTTCTCTTCTCTTCTCTTCTTGTATCTTTTATTCTCTTATCTTCTTCCCTACTCTAGCCTATTCTTCTCACTTCTTCTCTTCTAATTTTCTCTTCTCTTGTTTTTTTTCTTTTTTTAATTTCCTCTCACTTCCTCTCTTCTAATTCTCTTCTCTTATCTTTTCTCTTCTCTCACCTCTCTCTTCTAATTCTCTCTTCTCTTCCCTCCTCTCCTCTTCTCCTCTCTTTTATGTGAATGTATGTCCAATTAATGAGCTTTGGAGCTAATTGCTTTTTATTATTATGTGTGTGTGTGTGTGTGTGTGTGTGTGTGTGTGTGTGTGCTGTGCATGTTTGCATAATTGTAAATGTGTATGCTCGTCTTTGTTCTTTTGTGTGAGCACACTCATTTGCTTTCATACAGCGGACATGATTGGGTATGTGTTTCCATGTACATGCGTGTGTTTGTGTTTTTGCACACATGTACTAACGTGTGTGTGTGTGTGTGTGTGTGTGTGTGTGTCCTCTCCTCCACAGGGACATAGACAAAGTGGATGATCTGATGCAGGACATCACAGAGCAACAGGAACTGGCTCAGGAAATCTCAGACGCCATCTCCAAACCGGTCGGCTTCGGAGAAGACTTCGACGAGGTGAGAAACTCCCTAATCCTCATATACTGTTTACTGTGATTTATACTCTGAATCTATTACACTTATGCCAGAAAAAACTGGGTGAACTCTATGAAAATATACAAAAAATAGTTATGACATGACAGAATGAACACACAAGCGGTGAAACTGTTCAGCGTAATTTTGTTTAATTTAGTTGCTTTTATTTGGTTTATTTTGTTTTTTGCTTGATTTAGAATGTAAATTCTATTTCATGCATTTTAGCCATGCTCTTGATGAGTAGGTTGTCTCTGACTTTGTTTGTGTCGACACAAGCTTGGCTGCTTTCTTACTTGTCAATCTTTGTGTGTGTGTGTGTGTGTGTGTGTGTGTGTGTGTGTGTGTGTGTGTGTGTGTGTCCAGGATGAGCTCCTGGCCGAGCTGGAGGAGCTGGAACAGGAAGAATTGGACAAGAACCTTCTGGAAGTTGCAGAAACGGACGTCCCTCTGCCCAGCGTACCGTCAACATCGCTACCATCCAGACCAGGTATAACACACACACACACACACACACACACAGAAGATACTCCCCTACTTTAAATAAAATGACTCCCATTTTTCTCTCAGTGCCCAAACACGATAGTTTTTGCATGTTTTAAGCACAGAGTAGAAACCAGTTCATCTGTAGCAGATGGAGCAAGCTAGCAATGAAAAGGTGTGTGTTTTGCATGCTTGCAAAATTTGCATGCACACACACACAAATTTACATTTTATCTCCATTTGCTGGATGCTTTCATCCAATGTACCTTACACTATCATGACTGTACACATTTCTAACATGGTGGAAAAGGTTTGAAGTTGTTGCATGTCTTCCCCTCTCTCCCCCAGTCTTTCCTGTCTGTTTACTGTCATCTATCAAATAAAAGAAAAATGCACAAAAGAATAATCTTAAAAAGAAAAATATGTATGATCAATGATGTATTGGTAAATCAAAACAAAAAACAATTATTTTTTCAGAAAATCATTAGTTTATGCTTCTTCTTCTTTAAAAAAAAATACAAAAAACTGTATCATGTACTATTTACTATGATTTATACTGTGAATATATTAAATTTATGCCAGCCTAAAAAATGGTTAAACTCTATTCTGCAAATAAATAGGTGGGTAAAGTGAGTTCCACTTCATCTCTGCATCTGATATAAAAATATACAAAAAATATAGTTAGTCATGGTCTATATGACAGAACACACAGGCTCTTTTCCAATGTAAAACTGTTGAAATGAACATAACTGACCCCAAGCTGTTTCTGTCTGTTCCTCTTGTAGCCAAGAAGAAGGAGGAAGACGAGGACGACATGGCGGACCTGGAGGCCTGGGCGGCTAACTAAGCTAGCCTGCTAGCTAGCTAGCGCCCCTCCTGTCTGTCTCTCTGCTACCTTACTGCTGCCAGACATCTGGAAGAGAGACAGGGACTCTGGGCCGCTCAGCTGGCTGGCCCGCCGCCGTGGCTTTTGGCCTTCATCCCGATTTCTACCCGTACCCAAACCCTAAAGTATGCACTTGTGCATTCGTGCACCGTCTTGTTGGCAGACTCAAAAGGAAATGAATCTGAGCTGTTCAACTGGCCTGTTGGCTGTGTTCTAATAAATAATCTATGTTCCAATATGTTTCTCTGCGCTTTGCCCCAAATGTACTTCTATAGAAGATGGGGTATGGAAAGGCCCTAACAGCCTGTGCTCATGTATATCAAAGTGCTCTGTTTGAGGGAAGAGTGTGTGTGAATACACACTTGGGGCAGGAGTGTGTGAGTGCATACTGGTAGGGAAGGGTGTGTGGAGGAACGGGACGTGGCCTCGGTTTCTGGGAGGAATGGGAAGAATCAACAGATATATATATATATATATATATACACGTGTATATATAGGAAAAAGGACAGAGGGTGAAAAAGTTAAAATAGAAAGACAACTACATGACTCAGCCATTTTTCTGCTTCCTGTGATGTCATCTCTCCGCACCTTTAAGATGATGACGACATACTGAGAACCCTTCAATACTCTTCTATCGTCAACGCATCTCTGGAAAATCTCAACAAAAGACTCTTTATAGAAATACATGTAGGACTTTCTCATTGAAACATTGCTGCCAAATTCAGTATAATGACACATCAACACAAACCGCCCTGTAACAGAAGATAACATCAACACTTAACATGTTGGTTTGTGGCTTTGTTAGCTAGCTAACTAACCGGCAGGCTAATTTAGCAAAGCAACCAATTTTAATGTTAACACACAACCAGTCACTACTAACGCTAGCTGCTACTAGCAACGTTAGCTAGTGTGCTAATCAGATGTGTTAACAAGACAGTGATGTTAGCTGACCAGATACTATGGTTAGCTAGCTAACAAGCTGACATTATCTAAACACTAAATCAATCAGATGGATCAGTGATGAAATGATCAGTTCAGTCAGAAACAGACAGAAATGAATCATGTCTGTTCCATACTATTGAGACGGCCAAGTGATAAGTTTAGAAATACAATCAGCTGTTCACAGCCACTGTTGCCGTGAGCTGTGGGCCTCCAATATGGCCGCCAGAGGGCGCATTACATCACCTGAAAGGCCTCTGTTTCTACATTTGAAGTTGCACGAGTCTGATTCTTCCAGCGCCTTCTCTGCCTTCAGTTTGACAGTGATATACTCTGAGAAATCCTACATAGGTTGAATTTAAAGATACTGTGTGTGTATGTGCGTGTGTGTGTGTGTGTGTGTGTGTGTGTGTGTGTGTGTGTGTGTGTGTGTGTGTGTGTTGTTTTTCCAGCTCTTTGACACAGCGACCTCTTGTGAATGTTCAGTCAGTAAGTTCTGAGACAGTGAGCTAAAGCTGACCTGTTTTTGCTCTTGACTCCTCTGCTGTGTAATATGGGTTTAACATTGAAAGATGAACATGAGACAAACGACTATCAGTTTTTGGTTATGGATCCATATTGGCCTCCATGTAAAAAAAAATACATAAGCAAAATAAAGCCCAACTTTAGCTCACTGTCCCAATCCTTCTGGCTGTAGCTGCACTTTCCTCCCTCTGTCAGCAAGCGATGATGCATCGTTGGATCTGGGTCGACTCAGAATCAAACAGCAAGTTGAGACTGCAGTTTAACAATATCCTCCGTCGTCTGTGTGGAGGTTGAAAGGAGTTACACTGACGCATTTGCCCATTTTTGTAATGCAGAATTAACTCATTTGAGAGTGTGTCGACCCCGATCCTGACATCAGAAGACAAACCATTGAGAAGAAGCTTCCACATGCCAACAAAATGTTTTTTTGTTGTTTTTTTTTTACCTCAAATCTTGTTCATGTTCTCTCTGGCTGCACAGAAACACAGTGACAGGTACTCAGTTCTGCTCAGAGCTGTCGATGGAGGACATTGGAGGTTGGACATTGGAGTTTTCGCTGTGGCAGCCATGTTGGTGCCACATCCCTGCTCCATGACTGTTGCTAAGTTTGCATTCTATACAGTTGATCTTAATAAAGTTGGGATTCAATGCAAGTATGAGTGTGGTTGCATCTATAAATACAACAACAGGTTTCATTTTTGCACCGTTCACGGACAGCTCTCATCTGGAACTGGTCCTGTATGGATCTGTGGACGGAAAAAAGCACTAAATTCACATCTAGAAGGATAACTAAAAAGATAACTATAAACTAGGGACGGGACGGATTCAATAAGGATTCAATACGATTCAATACGACCAAATTCAGTGACAACAAAGTCTGACTCAGTCTGACTGTGCAGAATTCTGTTTATTTCTGAGCCACAAATCTTTCTAGCGATGCCATTGGCTGCTAAAATGTAAACAACAATTTAAAAATGTCATTACAAAGTGACAATAATATAATTTGGATGGAGAGCTTGTGAAACTGATGGTCGAGCGTCTCATTAGTGATTACTACAGCAGGATAACATGGAGCTGATATCACCATTCATGTTCCTGACACAACATACGGATTGACACATTTTTGTATCGCGATATATTGAATTTCGATGTATCGTCCCTACTGTAAACTATAATGATGCATTGCTGCTCAAGCGTTCACACTACAACAATATGTGCGATCAGACGAAGCGTCGCTGAAGGTGTTGCTCATCCTACATTACAGAAGCCAGACACTGGTCTATTTTGATCTGTAAGCGCCTTACTGTTTTGAGCCTACAAAGCATAATTAATATTATTAATAAACTTTCACCCTCTGCACTGGAGTGGCTTCCAGCCTTCTTGTGTTTGCCTTTGGACGCCCATATTTTATCCCCACTGTTCTCTAGTGGAAACTGTTCCCATGCTGTCTTGGGTTTCTCTGCCTCTGTAACATTTGTGTCTGATAGTCTTATCTGGATTGTCCTTTGTTTAGTTTCTTTTGCGTGTTTTTTTTTTTTTTGTCCCCTTTTCCCTTTACCCTTCGAGAGGTCATTTTGTCCTCTTGCTAGGCCGTCATTGTAAATAAGAATTTGTTCTTAATTGACCTGCCTGGTTAAATAAAGGTTAAATAAATAAAAATCAGACTCTCAGTGAGTGAGTTTTCCAAACACAGACATCCAGCCTGGTTCCCATGGCTGCTTTGTTCAGGATGTGACTGACTGACTGCTGTGAGTGTTTTCCTGTGTTTCATCTCACAGTATCTCAGACGCTGCTGATTGGATTTGGACGAAACTACAGGGAATGATTGCTCCTTTCTGGTCATTGCCTGGCAGTTTTAAAAATGTATTGATTGGCCTAAACCAATTGCCCCACCACAACTAGTATAAATCTTTATCAAAATCCACCGGCTCGGTGTGATCATCAGCAGAGTGCAGTCTGACTCTTCGGGCTGTTACTCAACACACCGACACGCCTCAGTCAGCCGTGCAGGTTTGGTCAGAGGCAGATCACAGCCCAACAGCCGTGACCTTTCACACCAAAACCCCCCAGCAGGCTCTGGGTGTTTATGGCAAGTTAACTGGAAATCACCTGTTTCATATATCTGGTATCAGGATGCTGCTGCTCTGACCTTTGACCCCCCCCCTAGCTTGTTTTTTGTAGTGTTGGTGATCTAGGAATTGAAGTTTATTCTACAGCTGCACTCGGTGTTAGTCACTCTTGATGACAGTGTCAGGTAAATGTAATGTGAAGGGTTTCATGGCAAAACGATATGCATATGTGTAAAACGTCTCGTCTAGTTTACACACACACACACACACACACACACACACAGTTCCTTCTTCATATAATCCATCCAGCATGAAGTGAGACGGTGCTCTAAACGCTCCTAAATTAGCCGGAGGATAGTGTTTCCACCAGCAGGCTGAGTCGGGACTTCTTCAGCTCCCCACAAGGGTTAGACCAAAGCACTGGGCCTTTTATTAAACATCTGATCATAAATAAATAGATAAACAGATAAATAGATAAACATCTGATATCTGGGAGCCAGTGTCGCCAACCTCTGACATGATGGGAAACTGGAAAACATGACATGAGATTCGACTTTCTTTTTTTTTTTATTTAAATGTTCACTAATGTTCTTTTTTAATTCTTCATTTAAAGGCAGTAATGTATCTCAGAGTTTCCCTACCACTGAGCAGGTGTGGTGTCACTCTGCCTTAAAGAGCTGCTGACACTGAAATCATTTTATCAGTCTGGGTTTCAGTGGAGAGTTTTAGTGTCCCATGATGCTCTAAATGCTGTTTCAGAGGCTTTTCCACCCTGATGAGAAGAAAACTCTGAGGGGAAACACTGAATCCTTGTTTCTTTTATTGGTATAAAAATTGCCAAATGTAAAGATATTGAATATTGGCACAGACAGTATCAACGTCGGCATCTAAAGGCCACATCGGTCGACCGCTAATCCAGCAGCCACGCGTCCCGCCGAGTCAGACGCTGAGCCTCGACCTGCTCGCTCATCACAAGCCAGTATTTATCACAGATAAATACTGGAAATCACCGCTCTATTAGGTCCAGATGTACTAAACATTACTCAGTTGAGGGATTTGAACATAGGCTTTCTGAGAGGGATTGGGCTGATGTTTTGGGTAGCAATGATGTTGATAAGGCTTGGACCCTTTTTAAAGAGCATTTTATAGCTGCACTTGATGCTGTTGCTCCAATGAAGGAGACTAGAATTAAACAGAGAAGTGCAAATTGGATGACTACAGATATTTTAGATCTTATTAGACAACGAGATTTATATTTTAGAAAGTTTAAGAAGTCAAAATTGCCTACTGATTATGATAAATATGTTCATTTTAGAAATCAAGCCAGATATAAGACAGAGAAATCAAAGTCCCAATTTTATGAGGATGCTATTGCTGAAAATTCACACCAGCCCAAAAAATTATGGAAAGTACTTAACGAAATGGGCTCCACAGGAAAGTCCAAAACAAAATCTGGCAATATTGGACTAGTCATTGAGGATAAGATGTGTTTTGATAAATGGAAGGTTGCTAGTTATTTTAATAATTTTTTTACAACCATTGCTGCTAGTTTGGTTACTAAATTACCTTGTGGCTCAGGGAGATATGGCCTATCATTTGCGAACTCTTTCTACAAAGATAAAAATGTTGTTCCTGATGTATTTGAGATAAGTCCTGTTTCAGTGGAAAGGGTAAGGATGTGTCTATCCGCATTACCCACAAACAAAGCAACTGGATTGGATCTTATTCCAGCCAGATTTCTGAGGGATAGTGCCAGTGTAATTTCTAGTGTGATTACTCATATAGTAAATTTATCTATAAGTCAGGGTAAATTCCCATGTGAACTGAAAAGGGCAAGGGTTGTTCCCCTTTTTAAGAAGAACAGTAAATCAGATGTTGGAAATTATAGGCCAGTATCAATTTTAACATCCATGTCTAAGGTTTTTGAACGTCTTGTGTTTGAGCAGGTTGAGGAATATTTAGTTAAAAAAAAAAATGTTGTATGAGCTTCAGTCTGGTTTTAGAGCAGCATACTCTACTGAAACCTGTCTTATTCATCTGTTTGACTTTATTAGACAAAACTTTGATGAAGGAAAGTATGTTGGCATGATCTTGCTTGATTTGCAAAAAGCCTTTGACACAGTGAATCATACTATACTGTTATCAAAACTACAGTGCATGGGTTTTAGACATACTGCTGTAAAATGGTTCACTTCTTACCTTACAGGAAGAACTCAAGTCTGTGATGTTGAAGGGGTTATATCAGAACCTCAGGATATTACATGTGGGGTGCCGCAAGGCTCTATTTTAGGGCCTCTTTTATTTCTTATGTATATAAATGATATGCCAGCGGCTGTGAAATGCAAGCTTTTACTGTATGCTGATGATTCTGCGTTACTGGTATCTGGGAATAATGTCAGTGAGATTGAAAACACTCTTAGTAATGAATTAGAAAGTGTAAGAGAGTGGCTCATAGATAACAAGCTCTCAATACATTTGGGCAAAACCGAGTCAATCCTGTTTGGAACTAAGAAGAAGCTGTCAAGAACAAATACGTTGAAAGTCTTTTGTAATGGAGCTGAAATTGTATCTCAGACAAATGTCTCATATTTAGGAATAATATTGGAGCAGTCACTCTCCTGTGAATATATTGCTGCTAAAATATTATCTAAGTGTGCCAGCAAACTCAAGTTCCTGTTTCGCAGAACAAGGCTTTTCGACTTTTCTGTTAAGAAACTTCTCGTGTCATCATTGATACAGTGTCATTTCGATTATGCATGCTCTGCTTGGTACAGTGGTTTGACAGCTAAACTCAGGAACAAACTGCAGGTGATGCAAAATAATATTATTCGGTATTTATTAAATGCATCCCCTCGAACTCATGTTGGTAGTGATGAATTCAGAAGGGTAGGACTGCTGCCAGTACAGCTCAGAGTAGAACAACAGAAGCTGCATCATATGTACAATATTATCAATGGGTATGCTCCTCAGTACTTGTGTTCTCAGATAACAATGGTCCATACTCAGCATAACTATAATACCAGGGCCAGTGTGCGTTCATGTCAAGTGCCTCGAGTGAATAATGTAGCTAGAAGTTCCTTTTTTTATACTGGTGCCATGTTGTGGAACAGCCTTCCGTTACACGTCAAGTTTTTAAATATGAGAGGGGCTTATAGAAGTCAGGTTAGGACTTTTTTATGGAACAGGGTAACAGATTTATAATGAAATCTGCAATGACATTGTTACTTTAGCTGTCCTTGTTTTTCTGATGTAGGAGTTATTTTTTATCTTGTAATGGTGGTGATGTGTTTTTGGTTTTTTAGGATTGTGTTTGTTTAGTTTTTATGTTCAATGTCTTGTGCTTCCTTGTGTTTTTCTTTGTCTTTTTAACATCTTGGGACCATGTTGGAAATAAGTGTTTTTCACTTTAACATGTTATCCTTTGGATTTCTTTGTTTTGTTTTTTTGTTTACTAATCCATAAATAAAATCAATCAATCAATCAATCACTCTGGACTGTCAGCTGCATGTAAATATCAAAATGCTAAATTAAACGTAAGAGATTTAGAGGAGAAAAAAAAGCTAAATGATAAGTGGAACGTGGCTGCCTGCCTGTGTGGTTTCAGATCTTTGCCCTCAGTAAGACCATAAGACAAGGTCTAGTATGGAGGAAATACTGGAGCAAAGGCCAGGGTCAGGGCCGGAGGCAGGGTGGGGAGCGCTATTATTAGACCACACACACACACACACACACACACACACACACACAAACATGTGCCTATATCATACTATACATGACTCACAAGTAGCTTGTTTATTGGACAGAGTTTTGGTATCAAAACAAGTCTGACTGCAGTTCCTGTAACTTTATCTAACATGATGAACTTGTCTGTCTCTTCTTCTGTGGTGTTCATACCAGTTAAGAACACATGAAGAAACAGCTGAATATGAGCATCAGTCCAGACTACAATGGAGTTTGATATCAGAAAATGTTTCAGCAATCTAAAACATCAGCGGTAAACGTCAGGTTTTGGTGTCAGTCCCTCAGAATCAAAGAGCGAGGGCTTTTTTCTAGAAACTTGCTGTGAGCGATGTGCTCGGGCGGAAAAAGCCTCAAAAAAGAAAACCAGGAAGCTGAGAGCTCTTTAATAAGACACGGTGCAGAAAGATGCTCAAAACGTACAAAATAGTGAGGAATAATTACAGCAGACGTTTCAGCCTTCAGCCATCATCCGTGTAAAGATCAAGGCATTTCTTAAACAAGACATGGGATTGGCTGATTTTTTAATGCTGTGTTGTCTTTTGGTTCTAAAGCTAATAAGTGTGTTGACTTATGCTCAACAGCCACAGCATTACTTGAGGTGGTGAAACAGCCGATCCAGCCTGATGGATCACATGACAGCGATGCACCTGAGATCACTTGACAATCACACGTCAGCGTTTTCAAAAAGCCCCGTTTATTAGGTTTATTAGTAAAACCAACGCGTTTCGGCTCGTGGCCTTCATGAAACAATATGTCTAAAAGCCTATATATATATATATATACATAAGCACACAAAAATCAACCAATAGAACAAGACACAGTGGAAATAACGACCAACAGAATACTAACACATGATTTTATTGAGCCATACAGGAACAGAGGATGTGGTCATGTGACAAACCACGCTACAACACGAGAACAGCGTTTTCTGAAAGATTTTTCAGTGGTGGAAAACGGCGTCTTAGTGTGGATGGAAAGCTAAAACAGAGAAATAAAGATGATTTTCAGATTTATCCGGATTACTATGGACTCGGCCTTAGAATGAGCGAAAAAGGCGAAAAAGTCCCACTGGTCCCTGCAGACTGGGCTCCTGCAGACTACAGACATCACTTTACAGACTCTTCATGCACCTCTAGCTATGTGCATTATAAACGGGCCGAGGCTATATGGACAACGCCTCGAGTTCATATCGTATCTTATGCACATATCCTGTGTGTGAGCCTCAGCCAATCGGCTGCCTACACCTAGACCTCATCAGCCAATCGTGTGTCTTTTTTTATTTAAGAAACGTCTTCATACGTGACTTGATCTTTTCATGCCCCAGCTCATCATCTAATGTTTTCACTGTAGAGTACATGTTTTTTTTTTTTTTTTTTTTGCAGGACCAAAAGAAATGTGGAAAAAATACAATAAAACTTTGATTAGAAAATGTTCCTTTGATTTCCCCGTCCAATGTTTCTAAGAATAAATCGCTGCAGAATAATCGTAAAATCGTGAGACCGCGATTTTTCCTCAGACTATAATCCCACCATCAAAATCCCATACTGCTGCATCTGTAACTTCATGTAATCATGCGTTGCAACATTATGTAACATATTACACTAACTTTACATATTAGCCAACTCACATACATACATTAGAAATACAATAATACTAAATGATTGAGGATGTGGTGCAGTCACTGTAGTGTAATATATTAGTAAAATAATACTAATATATAGGCTACAGACAAACCGTTTACACTGCAGTGTCCATGTGAGGACAGGGAAAGACTGTAGTGAACATTTATGTGTTATAAAGACTGTTTTTACAGTGTTTGTGTGGCATATAATATCCAATTCAGCCCCAGTAGTCAATATTACAGAATAGAATAGAATAGAATAGAATAGAATAGAATAGAGAGAGTCCCACTGTTGCATTTCATCTGCAAGTTTTCGGAAAAAACTTACAGAGTCCAGACAAAACTTGTTCTGACAAAACTTGTTCTAACTACACTTGCCAAACGCACACCCACCCTGCATCTCGAGCTGTCATTGGCTGGCCCGCCCACATCACGTCTCCGCCAATCATATCCCTCACACGCGGGGCGGGAACTGCGGCAGCCAATAGGAATCGTGAGTTGGCGGGATTGGCGCCGCCCGCATCATGAATTTTGTAACGAGACAAATCTGCTTCCACGATAAAACCAAGTCGTCATGTTTCCGTCCCTCCCTCTCTGCCCCTGTCCTTTAGCCAGGCAGCCGCTTCATTCAACCCGCCCGGAACAAAACACCAGAAAACAACCATGTCTGAGAAACTTCCCTTCAAAGTTGGTCAGTAGCACACTTTATTGCCTTAACTACGCTTTTAAGTTTCGTTTCGCAAAGTAGTGTAGCGGTTTGGCTAGCTAGCAAGCTGTTCAGCTGACGTTACCGTAACGTTACATATCATTTAACGCCTTTGCTAGCGCCGGTGTTAGCCTGCCAAGCTAACCGTTTAGTGAAACGAACGGAAATTTGTTCATGGACTTGTTAGTGCATGCAGGTATTCAGACTCTACATGGACACCCGGCTCCGTTGTTTCCAACCGGCTAGCACATGGTGAATAGCTCGGCCTTTTGTTGTTATTCTGGGGTTTTGCCGTGTTTTAGTTCGCTATGAGCGCAGTTTATATTCAGTTCAGCTCGTTGCACAGTCATTTGAACTTGTTGAGTACTCGCAGCTCGCCAAGTTTGTCAACATCTGAGAATGAATCGATATGAAACACTCGGTCGTACTTGCAGCGAGCATGGGCTTCACTGTGAGCAGAAACCCTCCAGACTCTGGGTGTTGTAGTTTATTTGGGGCGTCGGAGGCGCTGTGTTCCACGGCCCGAGTTTGGTTTGAAAACTACTATTCCCATAAAGCTTTGCGTAACACCGCCAGCTTTTGCATGACTGACGGGCACAGGCAAAGAATCCAAATATTACAGTGTAGTACTGTGTGGACTACACGTGGTGCTCTGAGCCTCTGCTGTGCAAGATAAATACTTTTGTTGGATTATTTTTTGTGATCTTTAGGAATTATAAATTAATCCTTCTTTTCTTATTAAATGAGTTTATTTAGTTGTGGCTGTGCAGCTTAAGACGTCTAGCAACTCTGGTTAAGACCAAGCCAGGGATGTAGTGGGGTAAAACCCCCTAAACTCAATTTACCAACCTTTTTAGGCTGATATAAATACAGATGCATAATAGAAATGAATGCTTGTCTGTCAATATTGAATGTTTCTGCTGGTGGATGTTTGTTTTATGATAATCACAGACTGGAGGCCATCGTCTCTCCACCTTTGTATTTAACACCATCTCTGTAGGACCAACTAAATGCAACATAGATCTCAGTGGAAAAGGCATGCAATTAAAACTTTACCGGCATGCTCTGCTTATTGAAATGGTAAACATTGTACCATCAGCTTTTCAGAAACAAAGTTTACAAAGGTATAATTATCATTATCACACATTATGTCAAACAAGAGAATGCATAAATTGGTCAATGACAGATAAAACAAAGACTTAATTGTTACAGAATGCATGTTCTATAAAAATGTGTGGGTTTTTTCTTAAAGAAATTTTAAATACTGATTTTCGCTAGTCTAAACTCCCTGGTCAGGTTTTACAAGTAAATCTGGAACAAATTGTTCTACAACTAGATCTGATCAGAAGGGGCCACATGACAGGAGTTCACTACTGACTGTTTTGATGTAGGTATTCAGTCAAAGAAATGAAATATCAAGGGACTGGTACTGTGACTGTTCTGCATTAAAAACAGAAATGTACTCATTATGCCTTATTAACAAACTGTTATGTTGGAAAAAAGACATGAAACACATTTGACAACAGATGGATCTTAAAAAGTTGGACATAATGCCATTTAAAATATCATAGATTGTGATGTATCATCAATATGTGCAAAATGTGACACTTGACAGGCAGACTGCAGTGTGAGGAGCAGCTGGTGTTTGAGGCAGCGGGACAGCAGAGTTACTCAATGTCCCGTTAGCAGATAGCTGCGGGGCAAAGTCTGCACACCCTCCACTAACCACAGGCTGTCAGTGTCAGAGTTCAGCAGAGGGAGTGTGAAGTACTGGTGCCTTCACTCAGTCACTCATTCACTCAGTCACTCATTCACTACAAGTCACTCACTCATTTACTCTGATTCACTTGATTTTAATTTGTATTTGGCACGATATAGTTTTATGTTTCTAGTTTGGAAGTTATTTACTTTGTTGTATTTTCTGTAACTTTATGTATGTTTAATTGCTGCTGTCTTGGCCAGGTCTCTTCTTGCAAAATTTCGATTTTAAATCTCAGTGAAATTTTCCCTGTAAAGGTTATACAAATAAAAACAAACAGTCAGTCAGTCCCACCGTATTCTCCACTGTAGACAAAGTCCTTGCAATGTAAGGTTTTACAGGTTAGTGGGTTTGTAGTTTAGGTAAAACAAGGTAAACCCGGATTTAATTGCTTCTGCAGGAGACATAAAACCAGTTTGGTCGCAAGAGGGAAAAAAAATTATGGCGCTCAAGGAAAAGTCTTAACTGCTGGCCGAGGTGAAATGCCAAATTCCTCAATTGTCTTGTACTCCAGTAATTATCATACTTTTATAACTGTGTGTGAAAGAGCCAAGTCTTTGTAGTGTTATGTGCAAAAATTATATAAGCTTTATTGTTATCGCCACCCTGTGTGTTCCAGCTTTCTTCAGAGGTTTGACTGTGGCGAGGAGTGTTTTTTTTAAATTTTTGCACATAAGACTGCCTTGATTGGCTTGACTTCAAATGTTGGCACAAAGTGTGGGTCGGTCATGAGGACGGTCTTATTTCCACGGCCTGAATAAGGACCGTAAACTCTAATATGCCACTGGGTGGAACACCAAACCCTGGCAGTGTTGGTGCAGGACCGCACACAACCTCCTGCCTTATGTTTTACACCTCTTTCATTTAACTCTACTGACTAGAGTTGAGTTCAGTTGCTTTTTTGACCTCAGTGTGAACTTGTTTTCCTAATCCTCTCTCTTCTGGCTGGTTGTTCAAGCCAGTGCCGGTTTAGTGCAGTTAGCGGTGTGTGGTGTGTGTGTGTGTGTGTGTGTGTGTGTGGGGGGGGGGGGGGTTAAATGTTAGCCTATATGGGACTTTAGCATCCTGAGGTTTGCCTGAGGCGGTTTGGGCTTGCAGCGTAGAATTAGAGTAGATGATGCATTTCACTCCCTGTTGTATTGTGTAATCTCCCTCAGTCGTCTGAGAATCATTCACTGAGAATGAAAATGAACAGAAAGGGAACTTCCCAGTGAATCAATATTTTTTTTTAAAGTTATTTTTCTGGCATTTTTTGCCTTTATCAGACTCTATATTAGACTTATTAGACGGGACCCGGGATGTTGTGGCTACACGGTCTTCGCCTTTAGACCACAAGCCACCAGGATGCTCCATGGGTGATAATCTTTATTGCAGCTCATTATTAATTGATTTTACAGCACTTTTTTTAAGAGAAGTTCCATATACACCAGTAGTAGTGGTGTTGTACTGGGGATGGCTCCCTCGAACCATCATTGTAAATAAGAACGTGTTAATTGAACCCCTAACCCTGGTAGTGTTGGTGCCATGCACACTGGGAATCGAGAATAAATGTAATTCTGAAATTGTGCTCGATTTAAATAAAGTAAAAAAAAAAACCCACTAGCTTTCACCAAACCAATAGTTATTTCAATGAACATATTATCACAAGTTCTGTGGCTGCAATTTAATTGTTCAAGCAAAATGACCACTTGAAAATTCGGATTTGAATAGGAATAACCATTTTATTAATTCAGATTCTGTAACGTGGAATAAAACTTTCTCCGTCCCTCTGGGCCTGCAGCTGAATCTGCGTCTGTCTTCCTGTAGCCTTCGAATGAAATTCAGCATGTGGTGATGCAAGGCGTGTCTGTTTCATGTTTCATCTTTATGAAAGCCTTTTTTTGTTTTCAGTTGGGAGGGAGAAGCAGAGATTTTATTACTGCCGGGGGGGGGAAACGGGAGAGATAACGTTGTTCTGGAGAGCGTAAGACGCATTACGGCAAGCATGGCTAATCTAATGGCCAGAAGTCAGACTGCTTGTCCATCTGAAATCCCAGTGGACAGTGGTTTTGTTATACAAAAAGATCTATCATGAACTGGTTGGAAGTTGGGACAGATGTTAGTCCAGACCCTGTGAGTCCAGACCCTGAGGTGAGGTGGGGCCTGTGTGCAGATGTTAGACAGAAGTCAGTTATGGAGCTTCTGTACAGCAGGAAGTGGCAGCACAAGTCATTGAAAGCATTGTGACTGGAACGTCTCTCATTTCAATCCCCATGTGTTTTGGCAGATGTTTTTTTATAAGCAATTAATTTTTCTGTCGATAGATTAAATCAACTAATCGTTTCAGCACTAGTTGAAATGGAATTCCAGCTTGCAGAACACATTTGGTGAAATTTTATTGAACGTTTATGAAATTCAATATTGAATTCAAAGTTTTGCAATGGTATCGAAGTAAAATTTCGGATATCTTGACAACTGTAGGTAGATGCTTTTAGCGAGTTCATGCCCCCCCCCCCCACACACACACACTCCCCAACAAGGCTAAAAACAACATGGGAATGAAAGGAGAAGCTCCTCCCTGGCTTGACAGCTGTGGCTCCTGTCGCTCAGCATGGAGACGGTTACTCACAGCTGGTTCATGCTTTCACCTGTTCTTTTTCTGAGTAAGAGTTGCTGCAAGTTAGTTCAAGTCTTGTTGAGATTTTGTGCCAAGTCTCCGTCGTGTCTGGACATGTTGCAGTGCTGTTTGCACAAAGCATTTATTAATTTGTCTATTCAAACAAACGGGCTGATCTCAAATTTAGAGACAGGTTAGCTGTTCCTTATTTGAGCGTCTCCAGAGTCGGGTTGGAAGCAACCAGCCGCATGCTGCTAAACTCTGGCTGTGACTGCTCAGTTTGTCTACTCTAGTAATTAACCAGCCGTCATTCAGAGGTCAGCCGTCCAGACTGCCAATAATGAGATTAAACTCTACAATGATGCCTGTAGACCTGTTTGGACAGGACTTGGCAAAGCAAAACTTGAAGTTTGTGTTGAAAATACATACACAACCTTCTTCTGTAGATTCCATTAGTGCGTCCCTTCTGTTATGACAGGTGGAAGATGGAAATTAACTGTCTGAAAAGGAAGAAATTACCCAGGATTAAAATGACTTAATTCATTGCCAATAAGGCTTTTGTCTTGTTCCCTGTTACTCTGTGGTCCTTTTTTATAGCACAAAAGGTCGGGCAAGGCACCAACACTGTCAGGGTTAGGGGTTCAGTTCCCACTGGGGTACATGTGGGCTCCAGCTGTATGTTATATCTCGCTCCCTCTCTTGACACCAGCTGACTGAGGGTCTAAAAGCCGGTACGACTGTCGAGAATGAGATTAAACGGTGACATTTTGACTCGACTCTACTCTCTTTCCTCTCTGCCTCTCTCAGCTGACATCAGCCTGGCTGAATGGGGGCGTAAGGCCATCGACATCGCCGAGAACGAGATGCCCGGTCTGATGAAGATGAGGGAGAAGTACGGTCAGTCCAAGCCTCTGAAGGGCGCCCGCATCGCCGGCTGCCTCCACATGACCCTGCAGACCGCCGTGCTCATCGAGACGCTCACCGCCCTCGGAGCTGAGGTGACATTTACCAGCCGCTGCTAAACCTTTATTTGTCCAGGGAGTCAGCTGATCACGCTGGCTTCTTCAACACACACACACACACACACACACACACACACGCGCGTTCACACTGCGACAGGAGTCACCGCTAAAAGCGACTGCAGGAGGAACAAAAGTAGCATTTTCTGAGCTTTTACCTTCGACTGCAGCGGTAGAGACAAACCGAATGGATGCACGCACATATGTTTGTGTACTTGCTCATAATAATGATAATAATAATACTTTTTATTTATAAAGCGTCTTACATAATACTCAAAGACACTTTACAAAGCTATGGGGAAAAGAAAAACACATGTATAAAATTAGGCCTATAAAACAGTTGGTACAATAATAATGATAAAAATAAATGAAGATAATAAAATGATGACAAAGTATGCATATTAAAAGAGTAAAATCAAAATCGGTGATGATGGTTGGTTCATATTGTTTCATCTTCGATTGAAGGTAAAGTGAATAAGCAAGAATTTGTACTGATGGTCCATTTTGGAGTCTGGACAAACTTTTCCAGGAGACAAAAAGATGTGTTAATTATTATTATTATTATTATTATTATTATTATTATTATTATTTTTTGGCTTTTCCAATTCCCTGCTTCGGTTTGCTCATTTGTGGTGGGAATGACATAAAATATTTTCTACAAAGCATAATCTATTTAGAAATGGTCGACCCTCTTTTTCAAGAAGAAAGTGTTTTGGTTGTGGTTGACTGACCTGCCACGTTGCCAACTGGTACGGCAGTGTTTTAGATGAGTGTGAACGCAGCGTCACACTGGGAGCTGCCCAGTAAAACCACAGCCTTCTGCTGGCTGTTGGGACTGGAACAGGTGGAGTTTAGTTATTGAGGGACTTTTTGAACCAGCATCCCTCCGGTCACAAACCTGCTGCCCTCCTCCCCTCTGTCTCAAGGCCATGCTGCTGTTATCAGAGCCGCTGTGGGTTTTATCTGTCCGACTGGGACCGGTTACGTCCTGCCGGGAACCTGCGGCCTGGGAACCAACAGAGAGAATAAATAACAGGGGTCGACCTGATCTCTCAGTAGAGCTGAACAATTAATCCGAAAAAAAAAAAAATGGAGATCGCCATATGAACTTCTGCAATTTCCAAATCGTAGAAATTAATTGCTTAAGAGAGAGAGGCGTCCAAAATGTTTTTCTGAGCAAGAGCTGTTGGTATCTTTGGTCTATGAATCGAGTACAATATTGGTGAAAACCTTCATCAGACTCAAACTCGGTAAATCCTGCACATTTGACATCTATTTTTTTTTTTTTTAGCATTTTCTTTAAATTAGAATATTCTGTCAAATAATTGGAACTAGATTTTCTGTCAGTATCTTTCAGCTCTATCTCTCAGCCTTTTTCATCTATTTTTTCCTCCCTCCCTGGTGATGATTATTCTCTCTCTCTCTCTCTCTCTCTCTCTCTCTCTCTCTCTCTCTCTCTCTCTCTCTCTCTCTCTCTCTCTCTCTCTCTCTCTCTCTCTCTCTCTCTCTCTCTCTCACACACACTCTGTATCTTTCTTTGTCTTAAACCTGCAATATACAAAAATAGAATATATTTAGGCCTAGCCCGAATGCCTTTTTACAGGATTTGAATACTTGTGATTTCTGAATAAATACTTGTTCTCATTAATAGGCCTACTCCTTTCTTTTAAAAATAATACTTAAAAAAAAAAAAGTTTCTTAACTAGGCATTGCAACTGAATCCTCAAAGCCTGAAGCACAGGTTAATTATTTTAAAGTAGATCCTGTTTGCTTCGCTTCGCTTGCTTACCTCAAATTTGCAGATTGTAGCTTTAATACCCGTCTCTCTCTTTGTCTCTGCCCTTCTCTCTCTCTGGTGTTTAGTGAGATGTAATTAAACATGAAAAGTAACCTTGTATTCACGTGCCATCTAATAAACTGGGAAAAACGTTTTCCTACTTCACATAAATGGCATTCAAAGTCGGCTGATGACATCAGAGTCAGAGAAAATTTTGCTACCAGAGTTATGATGCAATTATTTTAACCTTGCTGTCATGGTGGGAAAGTTAAGTGAACGCACAGTAACTCTTGGCTCTCCGTCCCCCAGGTCCAGTGGTCCAGCTGCAACATCTTCTCCACCCAGGATCACGCTGCCTCTGCCATCGCCAAGGCTGGCATCCCAGGTAACACAATATTTTATCATTCTGAATTAATCCCTCAAATTTTAAAAATCCAAATGATCCGTTTCCCTAAACGCCAAAATAAAGTGATAAAACTTTGATTAAAAACTTTTTTTTTTTTGGACATGCATAGTTGAATATTCCTGTGTCCTAGCATACCAGGACCCATCATTTGTCTGGAACAAGTCTCATCACTTTAAATCTGTCATTTACACAAACAAAAGGTCTTCTGTCAAGACTTTAGAAACCTTTTTAAGTCATTTACAAGTCAAAAAAGTCAAGTCCCAAGCAATTAAACTTGTGACTTGAGTCCCCACCTCTGGCACATGAGCATACTTGTGTTTAGTCTGTGTGAAGGAGGGAGATGGATGAAGAATGTCTTTGAAGTATTGACCTATTTGACCGTTGATTACTTCTCCAAACAAACACATAAAAGCAAGTTAAGGTACAGTAAAATATAATCAACATGCAACAAACTGTCTGTCTACCTGTCTGTCTACCTGTCTGTCTCCAGTCTACGCGTGGAAGGGTGAGACAGATGAGGAGTATGTGTGGTGCATTGAACAGACTCTGTACTTCAAAGACGGTCAGCCGCTCAACATGATCCTGGACGACGGAGGAGATCTCACCAACATGGTCCACCAGAAATACCCCAAACTGCTGGCAGGTTGGTCCATCCACACACACACACACACACACACACACACACACACACACGCCTTATTTGTTCATCAGATATGGCCGTTTTTAGTTTCTCTTCTGTTTTTCTAGTATAAGCGGTTTTGTAAGTCTGATTCTGCTGACTCAAGTTCTGCATTCACACACTCGTTAAAATGAGAGCGCTGATTTAGGATCTCATGGAATAAATGCCTTTTTTTCATACTGTTAAATGTCTGCTTTAGTAGACAGTCTACACAAAAGAGTAATTGGACACATCAGAGAGTAATGAATAATGTATATTCATATATCACAATGTTGGCTTCCATAATGCGTCACACAGTTCGGCAGTGTTGGTTTTATTTCCTTGAGAATACCAACAGTAATTTAGTCAAGACGTTGATATAAAATGCAAAAAAGTGATTTCTTTTTTTTTCACCAAATCACAGACTAATCATGATCATTGTATCTCGCAAAAATAATGAGGATTATCCTTTTTAGCCGTAGTTGTGCAGGCCGAGTTACGATGTGACAAAGCTCATGAGCCAAATTCAAACTCCTGACCTTGTGGCTGCCCAGCGGCCAAAACCACGGATGAATTTTGAAGCCGGTCCTGAAGTGCAGCAGCAGCAGTCCGGCTCCAAAAAGACTCCAAACCGCCCAGCTCCATGAAGTCAATGGGTCACAACCCAACTTCCTATAAAATGTAAAGTTGGTCAGTTTTTTCCACAAGAGCTTTTGGTCTCAGCAGCTGATTTCACTTCTTCTTATGTGTGTCCTAATGGAGATTTTCTAAATAATTGTCATTAACAGGATATAACAGAGATAAAACGGGGTAGTTTTCCTAGTGATTGACAGTAGTAGGTGGAGCTGCGGCGCTGCACACAACCCAAACTCCGCCCCCTCCACCTTGGCTCCACCCTCTTCCTCTCTTTGGCTGCTCCGGCTCCAAAAAATGTCAACATGGCGGCGACCGTAAACCCGATCTCCAGGCTTCAAAACGGCCCTTCAGAAGATAATGGGTGACATCACACTCACTGCTCCATCTGTTTTACAGTCTGTGGTGGAGACATGTTTTGATTCTCTGTTGCTGAGAGGGCAGTGAGACAGGGAGGTCAGAGGTCAGGGTCGGCCACAGGACGGCGCCCCCTGCAGCTGGTAGGGACTCGGTGTCCAGGTGAGGGACAAGTACCCAGAACAACAAAAACCTCTGCAGAGCATCCAGGGTCTTCCCAACAGTAATACTATGTAGTAATGTGTATTATATGGAGCAAATACAGTAGACTTTCATTACTCTATTAAACACTCTGTTTTAAATAGCCCTGTCCCTCTGGTCAATTTTGGGATGTACCAGAAACCAGTCACTTTAAATCAGTCGATCAATCTTTATTTATATTGCACAATTCAATGCGGTTCACAGTAAAAGCAAAAGTTAAAATGAGAAATGAAAAGATTGAAATGAAGAGATAAAAGTAAAAGAGGAATAATAATATAAAGGGAAAGAGAAACTTTAATAGAAGTAGGATACTGTGATGTCCATAAGACTGTTCCTTAGCTAAAAAGAAGGTAAAAAGGCCCGCTATATGTTCAGAGTAGAATGGGGCTTGTTACCTGCTGAAGTGTCTGCTGCAGTAGACCAGCTGTGACCAGCCAATATTTCCAAAATGCCCCAGCACCCAGCACCCGGCCGGTGGTGATTTCCCGCCGTGTGACTTTAGATGAAATGCTGCAGCAGAGGGTGTTGGACACTAGATGGCAGCATTGCTCTGACACGGTACGTCCCGTGGCTGACTGAGTGTTTTACAGCAGGACTGGGGCTTATTAACTTGGGGAATAATCAACTAAAGCCGTACATGACAACTGCAAACCTTTCATTAAATCATAAGGCATTCCTGTTTGTAAAATGGAGCTTTTACATTTTGCCATTTTTGATTGTAGATGTGATGTGTTGCACCTCTACTTTTTTTTTTTTTTTGGAGCACACTCTAAGCTAAATATCAACTTCAACTTTATTATTATCCCGAAGGAAATTTGGTCTGCAGCGGGCATCAAAATGCATCAGGTCACATTAAAAACATCGACAACAACAAGCATCAGAAATTCCCGGAATAAACCAACAGATCAAGTAAAAAAACGATGACACTTCTACCACACTGAACCAGAAACTGAAAAACCAAAATGGGAAACAATACCAGATCCAATATTAATGCATTGCAAGTGAAGCACAAAATAAAGTACAAAATCAAGTAAAGTGCTGTGCAGTGGCAATAAGTAAAAAATAATAAATAATATAAAGGTGTGCAAGTCTAAAGTTAAAAGTTAGGCTAACAGATTAAGCCTATCAATGACAACAGGAGGTCAAACTCCTTATAAAGTGGGTGGTCAGGACAGTTAAGGATTAGTTGAGCCTTATTGATAACCCGCTTACTGTAGATGTCCTGAAGCTGGGCTTGCTGCACCCCGATCACCTTACTGGCCACTTTGATAAGCTTTGCCAGCCTATTTTAACTGGACAGAGTGAGGCAACCTGACCAAGCCACAATGCAGCAGGTAAGAACAGATTCGATAAAACGCTGATAAAACAGAGTCATTAAAACATTGCACACCTTTAAAAGAATTCATCTTTCTTAAAAAGAACAAACACTGCTGGACCCTTTTGCAAACGGCATCAGTGTTGGTCAATAATAGTTCCCAAGTATTTATAATCCGGGACAATCTCAACGTCCTTATCCTGGATGGTAGTGTGAGTAATACTGGGCTGTGATATTTTGACTATAATGAAGAGAGAACGCATAGAATGGGTGTTTGTGTTTTTGTTTTTTATACTCAAAACACACCAAATTCTCCTCCCTGACGGTTTATAGGTGCAGGAAAATCACCTTGTTTGCACCTCTACTCAGGCTGAGTTGTTAGAATGAGGTCGGTAAACTTGGAATAAAAGGGAACTGCTCGTATTAACAGATTGTTAAAGCAGCTGTAAATTTAGCCAGTTGTGTTGGTCTGTCTGAAGTCAGCCCATTTAAATCTCTCCTCTTAACAGGCTCCACGCTCTTAACACCTGACTGTGTTTACATGCAGCTTTAATATTCTGAGTCTAGTTGCTGCAGCATTTCTGATCTTAAACTTCGGGATGGGACCAAATATAAGTCACAGACTTGTTTCTGGCTTCGTACCCGTATGTTTTAATGAGCCTGGCTCCCAGGAACGGAGAAAATATTGACTATTAACTCATTTTAGTTCTGAAGATGAGAACGTTGGAAGGAAAATTCCCCCTCTGATCCTCCTCCGCTGTTAGATCTCATCAGTCTGTGATGTTCAACACATTCCAGGAGTTATTTTGTGATCAAGTGTTGTCATTTAATTTTTTGGTGCACCCAGTTTCCCTCAACCTGCCTCGTCTACTTCTACTGCAGTTGGTGATTTCCTGAATGCCCCTCCCCCCCTTTACTCAAACCCCAGCCTGTCTCTCTGCTGCAGTGCATTCTGGTCTCTCTCCTGCTCCTGTGGGTGGAGAAACTGGTCTCTCTCCTCTTCTACGATGGATTTCTCCCTGTATGATTGTTGAACGTCTCTCGGTGCAAAATGGCGGCTCTAGAAAGAAGCCCTCGCTCTTTGATTCTGAGGGACTGACACCAAAACCTGACGTTTACCGCTGAGGTTTTACATCCTGAAACATTTTCTCATATCAAACTCCACTGTAGCTGCTGGAAACATCTGTAGGTGACGTTGTTTGGCCCGTCAGTTCTTTGGCTCAACTCTGAAAAGATGATTTTAATTTGAAATATTACTGCATATGAACTGATTTCATGCCCCTTGAGGCGTTGCAGCCCAACTGCCAGTGTTGCGGCTGTGTCATAAGGTGGCAGAGAGAGAACGGTGTCCGTCTACACTGAGACCTGCAGCACACTGCGGCCTCGGAGTGAAGCTGACACCCACAGTTCACACATTTACACTCTTAATCCACAGTCAGAGTAGAGAGTGTGACGTCACCCTTTGTCTTCTGAAGCCTGGAGAATGTGTTTATGATCGCTGCCATGTTGACATTTTTTTGGAGCTGGAGCAGCCAATGAGAGACAGAGACTCGTCCGCAGCTCCGCCTGCTCCAGAATCGACGACCTGTCAGTCAAAAGGAAAACAACCCCGTTTTATGTCCTGTTAATGACAGTTATTTTGAAAATCTCCATATGGACACACATTAGAAGAAGTGAAAAGCGGAGACCAAAACCTCTTGTGTAAAAAAATGTATTGACTTTATATTTATAGCAGAAGTTGGGTTGTGGTCCATTAACTTCATGGAGTTTGGCGGTTTGGAGTCTTTTTGGATCCGGACTCTAGCGGACGTTAGAGGAAGTGCTGCTGCTGCACTTCAAGGACTTGCTTCAAAATTCACCCGTGGTTTTGGCTTCTTGGTTTTAACCACGTTATGATAAAATTATGATTAAATTAACATAAATTATGAGTACAGTTTGCTGTTGACAAAAAATATGTCAGGGAGCAGCGCTTACGACTGAGACAAATTTCTTTCCCCTGTACTAGAAGTAACTTATATTTCAGTCAAAGAGGGAGGGGGGAATGTCCTGTTAACTGGTTTATATGTTACATTATTCACATTTTAAACTGCATTTTATTTGCAGGTATCCGCGGCGTGTCGGAGGAGACGACCACAGGCGTTCACAACCTGTACAAGATGCTGAAGAAGGGAGACCTGAAGATCCCCGCCATCAACGTCAACGACTCCGTCACAAAGGTAACAGGCGGCAACCCTTTTATTCTCTGAAGCCGGGTCGCCGTTCAAGTGTTTTCTACGAGAATTATGATGCGTTGAATTAGGAAAGGTGAATGGAAATGCCAAATTTGAATTGTATCTCCTCAGTATTGCAAAAAAAAGAGCAGGGTGGAGTGGAGAATCATCAGTTTTACTACAACAGATCTGTCAGATTGGATGAGATGCGACCGAAGCAAAATGCCTTTCTCCTCCACCGACGGAGCGCCAAAACCCCAAAATTCAAATACCATTTAATAATCCAAACCCATTAGTGATGGGAAGATCTGCTTATCTCTCGATACGATTCGATACGTGACATGGGGTTCAAGATTCAATACAACCACGATACGATGTAACAAATAAGTGTGACTGCGCAGAATTCAAATCTTTCTAGCGATGCCATTGGCTGCTAGACTGTAAACAACAATTTTAAAAATGTCATTACAAAGTGCAGATAATATAATTTGGATGGAGAGCTTGTGAAACTGATGGTCAAGCGTCTCATTAGTGATTACTACAGCAGAATAACATGGAGCTGATATCACCTTTCGTTTTTCTGTCCCACGGTATGGATTGTCACTTTTTTTTTTTATTGCAATATATTGAATTTCAATACATCGTCCCATCCCCTAAAACCATACTAATCCAACATTCACTGTAACACATTTGCAGAATGCTTGCTGTATGTCTACACACATTGGTGATAATAGATGCAGTTGGAATTTTTCGTACTTTGTCCAGCGAGGGGAAAATCCTGGCTCAACTCTGACAAGATGATTTTAACTTTAAAATATTACTGCATATGAAGTGATTTCATGCCCCTTGAGGCGTTGCAGCCCAACTGCCAGTGTTGCGGCTGTGTCATAAGGTGGCAGAGAGAGAACGGTGTCCGTCTACACTGAGACCTGCAGCACACTGCGGCCTCGGAGTGAAGCTGACACCCACAGTTCACACATTTACACTCTTATCCAGTCAGTGGCAAACACACTTCTTAACCCGGTTTCTCAACTAAACAAATGTCTCACTCACTCACTCACTCACTCACTCACTCACTCACTCACTCACTCACTCACTCACTCACTCACTCTCTCTCACACTCTCTCTCACTCACACTCTCTCTCACTCACACTCTCTCTCACTCACACTCTCTCTCACTCACACTCTCCCTTTCTCACTCACACTCTCTCACTCACACTCTCTCTCACTCACACTCTCTCTCACTCACACTCTCTCACTCACACTCTCTCTCACTCACACTCTCCCTTTCTCACTCACACTCTCTCACTCACACTCTCTCACTCACACTCTCTCACTCACACTCTCCCTTTCTCACTCACACTCTCTCACTCACACTCTCTCACTCACGCTCTCACACTCTCACTCAGTCTCTCACTCACTCACACTCTCTCACTCACACTCTCTCACACTCACACTCTCACACTCACACTCTCTCTCACTCACACTCTCACACTCACACTCTCTCACTCACACTCTCTTACTCACACTTCTCTCTCTCTCTCTCTCTCTCTCTCTCTCTCTCTCTCTCTCTCTCTCTCTCTCTCTCTCTCTCTCTCTCTCTCTCTCGGTGCGTTTCATTAGTCGTTTCAACCTGCCCTCGTTGACTTCCACATTCAACTGAGTGGAAATCGGACTGAAAAACAACTTCAACAAACCAGGAAGGAGTGACGTTTTAAGTCATCGAAGCCGTTTGACTTGGTTATGGAAAAATAATGAATTTTAACCCTGGATCTCTCTCTCTTTCCCCCTCTCTCTCTCTCCCTCCCTCCTCCCCTCTTCAGAGCAAGTTTGACAACCTGTACGGCTGCAGGGAGAGCCTGATCGACGGCATCAAGCGCGCCACGGACGTGATGATCGCCGGGAAGGTCGCGGTGGTGGCGGGCTACGGCGACGTGGGCAAGGGCTGCGTCCAGGCCCTCCGAGGGTTCGGAGCCCGCGTCATCGTCACCGAGGTCGACCCCATCAACGCCCTGCAGGCCGCCATGGAGGGTAGGTGCCCGCCGCCTGCCAGACGCTCGCCAGATGCGGTCTGAAAACACCTGTTGAGCTTTGGTAGCACCTGATATAGGTTGGATCACTGTTGAGTTAGAGCAGAGAGAGGAGCAGAACAGGAAAAACAGATTATTACTTTAAAGACTTTGTGACCAACCTGCTTCATAAAAACATGTGTGTATAACTGCGTCTTGCCTCCCTCCAGGTTACGAGGTGACCACTATGGATGAGGCCTCTAAGGAGGGAAACATCTTTGTCACCACCACTGGCTGTGAAGACATCATAATGGGACAGTAAGTCACACACACACACACACACACACACTATCCTTGGAGAATGCATTTGAAAGTCTCAAATATCCAGATTAGTAAATAAATATACTTGTGGATGGGACTTGTTGGAACGGAATCTCATGTTTTCTGTAGATTTCAAATGCAGGTTTCTATGGTTTAAATACATTTTACAACACAGTCGTGTTCCCTTACTGCTGGCCCTGTTAACACTGTATGTCCACTTTGGAAAAATTATAATTGGCTAAAGTTCATCATTCAGTATCTCTAAAATATACAGTAAAGTAAATGATTTAGTCTGTCAACCCGAGGACTTGAGTTAATCCTACTGTCCTTTTTTCAAACGGTGGATATCAAAAGTCTACATGCCTTAGTTTTTACTGCCTTGAGGCCTGAGATGAAGACCCACTAAAACACCTTTTTCTTTTTTTTTTTCAAAAAATCAATGTAAAAACAAAAGGCCATTCAGTATATAGTATATAAAAAATGGAAAACTACGATGCCAAAAACTAGAAGATCCACTGTAGGAACGTTTTTTTTTTTTTCAAACCTCTCTTATTATCATAATTAATTATTATGGGACTTATTCATAACACTTCATTTTGTTGTTTAGTATTGTCTAATGCTTCTCTTGTTTTTTCCTTAATATCTGCATTCTGTCAGGAACGTTATAGTATTTTATTTTTGTGAAGCACTTTGTAACCATGTTTAAATAAGTGCTATATAAATAAATGTATCTCAAAACAACTGAAACTTATTAAATTAAGTTAAATTCAACATCTAATTAAATTCATTATAATGAAATTTAATTTGATTAAATGCATTACATTTATTTAGCGTAAAAGTCTGCTTGTGCAGAATGACGAGCTGAACGTCACTTTGTGTGTCGCTCCCTCTCAGTCACTTTGAGAACATGAAGGACGACGCCATCGTCTGCAACATCGGGCACTTCGACTGCGAGATCGACATGAGCTGGCTCAACGCCAACGCTGCCGAGAAGATCAACATCAAGGCTCAGGTAGGGAGCGCACACACACACACACACACACACACACACACACACAGAAACCTTTGCATACTCTTTCCCTCACTTACTCCCTCACACACTATCTCACACACAAACACACTCTGTTGCTCTTATAGTCTTATACTCTGTTATATACTTCATTACTCCCTCACTCATGTAGACAAAACTTGACAAGCAGCCAGAGTGTGTAGTAGTAGTAGTAGTAGTAGTAGTACTATAGCAGTAGTAGCAGTATATTTACATTACCTTCTATATTGTTTAATTGATCTTCTCTCGTCTCCTTGTCCCTTCCTCTTCTCCCTTCTTTCCCCCCTCTCTCTTCCCATTTCTCTTCTAATTTTCTCCTTTATCCTCTGCCTTTCTCCCCACTTCTCTCCTTTCTTCTGTCTCTCCTCTCTTCTTCCCTTTCCTTTTCTCTCCCCTCTCTTTCCCACCTCATCTTCCCCTCACCTCTCCACTCTTCTCCACTTCTAACCTCCACCTTTCCTCTCCTACTACTTTCTCTCCTCTCGATGTCTTCCCATTCTCCCCCTTTCTCTCCTCTCCCCTTTTTCTGCTATTCTCTCCCTGTCCTCTCCTCCTTTTCCCCTCTCCACTTTCCCCCTCATTTGTCTTTCTCCCATTCTCCTCTTGTCTCTCCTCTCCTTTTCCTCTTTCCTTTTTTCCATCTCTCCTCTCTTCTTCCCTTTCCTTTTCTCTCCTCTCCCTCTTGCCATTCTTCTCTCCTCTCTTTCCCACCTCATCTTCCCCTCACCTCTCCACTTCTAACCTCCACCTTTCCTCTCCTCTCCTTTTCCTCTTTCCTTTCTTCCATCTCTCCTCCTCAGGTTGACCGGTATCGTATGAAGAGCGGTCGTCACATCATCGTCCTGGCGGAGGGCAGGCTGGTCAACTTGGGCTGTGCCATGGGACACCCGTCCTTCGTCATGAGCAACTCCTTCACCAACCAGGTACAGTGTGTGTGTGTGTGTGAAAACCTGGGCTCCATCATATCCATCCTCTGTCCAACTAAAAGTAGATCCGGTCTCCCAAACAGGAACTATCTCTCCTAAATGGTATCCCTCCGCTGTGTTCTCTTCTATCAGTAAAAATGCTATTTGGTGAAATTCTGTCCTAAAGCGTCGGACCAACAGTCAGCAGGATCTGATGTTGAATCTGTTCACCAACATGTTCAATGTCAGTTTCCATTCAAATGAATGGGAAGTAAAAAATCTGAACTCTACAAACTCGTCCAGCTGCGTCTGATCTTGATGAGTAGTTTATATTTTGGGTTTCATGGCGGTCAAGAGCAGAATAACCTCCATATTAAAACTAAGTGGAATATTGCTTTAAGAAGTATTAGATCCAGGTATTAGTGGTCTAATTTTTTCAGGTTTCTTTTTCCATTCTTAATCCAGAACAGGACTATCAGTACAATCTGCATCCTGTCTGCTTTACTTAAACACAGTTGGACTTCATATTCCTTAACCGTTAATTTCCTGTTGTCCTGCTTCTTATTCTGCCCAGTTAGTTTCAGATCTTACATTAGCTTCCTTCCTTCCATCAGGAACAGGCTGCTTTTGCCAGCTCAAAAAGTGAGTGAGAAACTCCCACCTACTTGGACCGAAGAATTGTTTTTCCCTGTCCTGCCAACTGTTCCTTCATATTGTCATAGCATGTCTAATGGATAAACTAGAATTTTATTTATTATATTGGTTTCATTCAAGCATAATATTCAGAACAGGTTGGCAGCTCCAGTCTGAGTTTGAAACATCTGCATCAGATTTTTCTGTTGTGTTCCCTTCTCTCTTCCCTTCTCCTCCTTTCTGTCGTCCTCTTGTCTTTCCCTCCATTTTTCTCTTTTCTCTCGTTAATGGCATCATTTATCATATTTGTCTTTTTTCTTGTAGGTGCTGGCTCAGATTGAGTTGTGGACGAACACCGCCAAATACCCGCTGGGAGTCTACTTCTTGCCCAAGAAGGTTAGAAGTCACACACAATAATGATGATAATAAACTTATATATTGTATATTATTATACTTATATAAAGCGCTCATCTACAGCAGGAGCAGAGTTCACGCAGTGCTTTGCAATAAGGCATAAACACAGGAGTAAAATAAAATATAAAAATAAAGATGGGGAAACACATGGGGGGGGTGTAAAGGCAGGAAAGCGTGGAGATCGAGAAGTTTGTCGCACAAAACGTCATTTGTGGCGTTTCAGGTGACGTTGCGATCAAAATGCACATTTTCGATTTGAAAAATTAATAATTAAAATAAAGTAATTTATTTTCCCCTGTCATGTAATACACTGTTTTAAAGCTGTGAATGCAAAGAAGCAGTGATCTTATGAAAAGAAGTTGTTGGATTACAGAGGGAATCTCTGGATTTACTTGGATAAAAAGAAAATCTAACGGGAACTTTGCTCTTTTGTCTCTCCACTCATCTCCCTCCACCTCTCCTCCCTCTTCATTTTCTTTCTCTCTCACACTTTCTCACTCACACTCTCTCTCTCACTCACACTCTTTCTCTCTCTCTCTCACTCACACTTTCTCACTCACACTCTTTCTCACTCTTTCTCTCTCACTCACACTCTTTCTCTCTCTCTCTCTCTCTCTCACACTTTCTCACTCACACTCTTTCTCACTCACACTCTCTCTCTTACTCACACTCTCTCTCTCTCTCTCTCTTTCTCTCTCTCACACTTTCTCACTCACACTCACACTCTTTCTCACTCACACTCTCTCTCTCACTCACACTTTCTCACTCACACTCTCTCTCACTCACTCTTTCTCTCTCTCTCTCTCTCTCACTCACACTCTTTCTCTCTCTCTCTCACACTTTCTCTCTCTCTTTCTCTCTCTCTTTCTCTCTCTCTCTCACTCACTCTTTCTCTCTCTCTCACACTTTCTCACTCACACTCTTTCTCACTCACACTCTCTCTCTTACTCACACTCTCTCTCTCTCTCTCTTTCTCTCACACTTTCTCACTCACACTCACACTCTTTCTCACTCACACTCTCTCTCTCACTCACACTTTCTCACTCACACTCTCTCTCACTCACTCTCTCTCTCTCTCTCTCTCACTCACACTCTTTCTCTCTCTCACACTTTCTTTCTTTCTCTCTTTCTCTCTCTCTCTCTCTCTCTCTCTCTCTCTCTCTCTCTCTCTCTCTCTCTCTCTCTCTCTCTCTCTCTCTCTCTCTCTCTCTCCCTCCCCCTCTCTCTCTCCCCCTCCCTCTCTCCAGTTGGATGAGGAGGTGGCAGCAGCCCACCTGGACAAGCTGGGGGTGAAGCTGACCAAGCTGACGGACAAGCAGGCCAAGTACCTGGGTCTGCCCCGCGAAGGGCCTTTCAAACCAGACCACTACCGCTACTGAGCCCCCGGTCCGGCCGGAGGAGGAGGCTAGAGGGGCTTTGGCGTTGGTGTTTGGCTTAGTGTTGGTGGTGATGGGTGAGAGCAGTTGGAGAGTTTGACCAGGTTGCAGTACGGCCGCCATGTTGGTCACCGCAACTTTTCAGGGACTCAGAAAAACAGCTTTTCTTTTAGCTTTTTTTTTGTTTTTTTTTAGCTTATCCACTTTGTTTTGAAAGGGTTTCATAAGCCAAAGGGTCTGTAGAATTTCCCCAGCCCGTAGAGGAACCGTGTCATCCTTTAACTGAACGTTAAAACATGAAAATCTCCATGACAACAGCCAGCGTTGTTTTTGCCAAGCCGCATGCTGTAACCAAGTGCTGAATTATGTCGCTCGCGCCCCCCCCCTTCTCTAGAGCTAAAGAAGCGGCGGCTGCGGTCGGTAGGAACACCTTGTTCTGTATTACTGCGGTGAGACGATAAATATTCTGCACATCAGCATCCCATCAGGACATGGCTGACAACCAAACGCTTGCAGTCAGTGGCTTTTTCAGGTTTTTTGTAGACGCACAACACCATGTGCTTCCATACAATCCCTGTTTTTCTGCTTTGTTTTTTTTTTTTTTTTTTATAGTTTGTTTTTTAAACTCTGATAATTTCCCTTTGGCGTCATCCTGATCTCACCCCACAGAGTTTTTATTTCTACTGCCAACTGACCTGGTTTGCCCCATCACCATCTTATTTTCCCCTGTGCCCCACACACACACACACACAGAGCCAAACACACCCGTACCTTCTAGTCCTCGGCCCTCTTCTCCCCTCTCTCCTCATCAGTATCATACTGCAACACCACAAAGTGCTACTGTACAACTTCTTGTTGTTAATGTCATTCCCTGTAATTACTGACTCTTTAAAAACAGAAGCCTGATGCTTTCATTGTCAAACCCCCGTCCGGTAGCAGCTGGAGACGCGACACGCTGCAGGTTCTCTCTCATCGTCTTAAAGAAGCGAGGCTGTTTCCTTATTCCAGTGTATTGACAGGCTGTTGGCACTTAATGAAAAGCTGTACTTGAATTGTGTTGTAAGCATGATATGTTTAGGGGCATTAAGTACTTAATGTTACTTGTGTGCTTACAGTACTTTTTCCGTAGGTTAATACACAGGTTGATATATTGGAATAGGATGAAAGGAAAGAGAAGTGCTGCTGCTGAAGGAGTCGCCAAAGCACATCATTCTTTTTGCCTGGCTTAAACAAAAAAAAAAAAAAAAAAAAAAGGACTATGCTTTCTCTCTGTTGGCTCATCCTTTTTATTTTATATGTCTTTTTTCCTTTTTGTAATTCTTTAATTTGACTGGAAGGGGCAGAATGTGTAATGTAATTTCTCACTCTGGCCAATCAGGTTCTTCCAAGCCTGGGTGTGGCTGGATTGGGGCGTGGTTAAAGTGGTAACCATGGTTGTCAACGGTTACAGCATGTTGTATAGAGTTCAACTCTGTTGTCTTCATACACGATGGACGGATGTCAAAACTGTCAAATGTGATGATGCAAATAAAACAATATTGCCACCAGGTTGTAGTTCTTGCGTGGTTGTGTTGTAATAAGTATTGTTTACCACACCAACAACTGAAATCCACAGGTAGTGCAATGATCTGAAAATTAGGACACACACACACACACACACACGTAGTTCATGTGAATTCTCCAAATCACTCTCTGCATGTTATTACAGTTTTTCTCAGTCTACTTGTTCAACCTCCGCATCATCTAGTCACTTCTGCACATCATAAAAGCAGTTTTTCATTCTTTTGAACAAATTGCAAATGCTTTGGCACATTCATGCAAATGATTATGTACAATTGTCTGCTGTTTCCTACATTACCAATTGCTCATGTCATGTTGATCAAAATGTATTATACCGGTTCTCTGTTGAATAGTCTTACCCCCCCAAAACATCTAGGCATTAGTTCATTAGTCAATACATGCAAAATGGTTGAAGCAGTTGTCATAATCTGTCAAGCATATTTTCTATACATTTCTATTAGACTTTTTTTGTAAATGTGTCCTGAATTGATGAATTGCTCTCAGGTGAATCTTGACTTTCACTAATGAAGGGGAATGTGTGAAGCGTTAGATCAACCAATGATCAATCGGTTCTCTAAAAAAGCTCAGAGGTGCATCTCATGAACCTTCAATTGGCAGCAGATACAGACAGAGCACAACACAACACAGCGTTACAATGGAAGAACAAGGAAATGAACGGGGTCAACAGCCGGGAAGAAGAGGAGGAGTAAGGCTGCGACCCACTACAGGATGCTGATGGAATTCCTCCCACCCTATCCCCCATTCCTTAACCCAGCTGAGGAGTTCTACTCAGCAGGGAGATGGGAGCTTTACGAGCGCCAGCCACATGCTCAGGTGACCCTGCTGGCTGCCATGGATGCAGCGTGTGAGGACGACACAGCAGACGCCTGCAGAGGCTGGATCAGACGTTCCAGAAGATTCTTTCCGCGCTGCGTTGCAAGGGAAGATATCCGCTGTGACGTGGATGAGAATCTGTGGCCCGACAGACAGGATCGCACTGTAACTCCCCACACAGTGCTGCATGTACAGTTCTGCCTAAGGGGTGTTTCCTATGTTTACATTTCTAATTTTGCATTTTTTTCTGCAGTGCTGTAAAACAGTCTTGTCTTTTTCTTTTCTGTATCGCAATGACATGGTCTGTCAACAAAAAACAGTACAAACAGTAAAAGCGTAAATGTGAATCCTGTCCAATCTCTTGCAATCGATCTCCCACATGCAGTAATGTGTAACTTTGTGCTGTTGAAATTGAAATATGCCATACAGAAAAAGTGCAGCCTTGTGCATTTTCAGTCATTGTCATCAAAACCTTAGAAAATACTTACAGAGTCACTGTTATATTGACAACATGACTAAGCATTTTGACTGTCTTGTTTGTAAACAATGACAGAAGGACTTGTCATTCTGATGGCACTGACATGTTCACTGACATGAATATTTACTTTTGAGAGATAGACTAAGGATTTTGAGCAAGTGACGGGCTTTTGCAGGTAATCCGTCGTGTGGTGCTGTTTGTACGAATTGTTTCGAGAAATGCACTTAAAAATGTTAAGGATGATTCGAGAAATGTTCCAAAGCGACTGAGAAAAACTGTGAAAAAAAAGTGTAACACCGAAATCTGGTTGGAGGAAACTTATGCCGATGGAACATAATAAAGAAAATAAGTTTATCAATAATTGTAAATGTGTGAAAAAAGTGGGAGACTGGTTTTTATATATTGTCAGAATCTCCTTTGTGTTTATGTGCTAGAAGTGTGATTTTCAGACTGTTCCTCCATACAATGGCAGTGAATGGAGAGAGAAAAAAAAACACAATTGTCCAGTCTCCTCTACCGGAGCAACAGATCACAGAATCACTGATTTTGGGGTTTTATCATGGAGGAAGAGACACAACCCAAGACGCTACCAGAGTCACACAGAGCTGTAAAGGTGGAGCGGGAGGGCCTCTGAAACCTCATTTAGACTGTGATACTAAAACTGATGTTATGATTATGGGCAGCGCAGCGTGGCACGCTAGCTGTTCCCAGGTCGAACAAACAACTATTAAAGCAGTCAAGCTCACAGGAACCAAACAAGAAACATAAGCTTATACTTTCATTGCTTGTAATTACACTCTGCTCTCAGGCTACTGAGCGATGAAAGGACCGAGAAAAAATTACTCAGTGTTTTTATGTCAAATGGTTAACTTTACCACTGGGGATTAGCATGTTCTCTGATACATCCTTACAAAATGTTTTCCGTTGTTGAGGCTCCACTTCAAAAGGCCTGCGCACAGCTTGTGTTTGGTCTCCCAGAGACAAGGAATGAAAATAAAATTAAAGGAAAGGCCGTAAACCGCAGGTGTGTTAGTCCATACGTTTGTGGTTTTGTAATTGTCCTTTATTCACCTTATGTGTCCTTTCTCAGCATCATCCTGCTTTGCAGTCACACTCTGCCCAGTACAGCCAGTCTTCTGCTGTCGGCCGCCCGGTACAACTTCTTCTTTTGATACGGTGACCGGACGTCCCGGTTTGTCCGGGATTGTCCCGGTTTCAAGATGGGTGTCCCGAGTCCCGACAAATATCTGTAAAACACTAAAATGTCCCGGTTTTCAACATTCACTACCGAATTGTCCCGGTTTTCACCACAATTAAAATAATAATAATAATAGTATTATACTTGTTTTCAGCGCTTACATAGACGTTTATCATGTTCGGTCCCGCTCATTATTACCTAACCCAATCAAAAAGCATAAACAATGCACCGCGCGTCTGAATTCAACACGGATTTGATTATGTGTGTCAATCAATCAATGTGTCGTTGTCAAGGCTGTTGCTCGCCTGTGACGCTTGTGGCTCTGTCTGACAGAATCTGTCAGCACGCTAACGGTTAAGGTTTTAAAGATTAAAGGCACACTCATTTTCCCCAAATACAATAAAGTGGTGGAGTGGTGTAATTACAAAAAAAATAAAATAAATCTTTATGCTCTATGCACTGCCTCTTGGCACCTATGTCCTGTCAGACTGGAACTTAGCTTTAAGGCACTTACTCTCATTGCTCTCTCCTGACTAGATCCCTGCTTGTGTTGTATTAAAATCTCATGTGTATGTCGTTTGGGATAAAAGCGTCTTCCAAATGGGAAATTGTATATCGTAAACACTGAAATATGGGGTTTAATAGCCTAATGTTAACTTAACAATGTGATCTAATGACGTTGGGCATTTGAAGCGGTAATTTTATATTGTGCAATTTGTATTGGAACAAAACAACGTTATTTTGGGGTTGTGGTAGGAGAAATGTGCAATAAGCCCAAGAATCATAAGGTATTCGATGAATCATATCAATTACAGTCAGCATAGAGGCAAGGAGAGCTAAGTCCCTGGACATGGACGAGTTTATTAGACTATTCATTAGCCAGCACAAGACCCACAGAAGACAGCTGTTCTGTTCTGAGGCAGCACACAGCTCACATGTGTGACGGTGCAGGGAAGCACATGAACTCAAGCTCAGAACATGTGCTAGTCTTGTTTTTGTTTTGTTTTGATTTTTGCTGAAAGATGACAGTTATTTTGACCGGCATGTTAAGAACTGGGACTTAAGTAGACACACACACACACACACACACACACACACACACCCTCTGTAATGGCTACATTGCTGTTCTTTCTCTCTGTTGGAAAATACAGCATCCGATTTTTGTTTGGTTTTTTGCTGAAAGGCTGCTAACCCTGGACAGTCATTTTGACCGGCGTGTTAAAGACTGGGACTTAGCTAGCAAAACATCTACAGAGATAGAGATATACACACACACACACACACGCACACTCTCTCTGCATGGTTGTATTGAAAATAAACCAAGTTGATGAATCATTAATGTCTGTCATGTTTTTTATATAGTAAAACAATGCAAAACATTTTTATTCAGTACAATGCAATGTATGATGTTTGATTTTCCATGGCCCCCCTGACTAGTTCTTGGCCCCTGGGCCCCCCCATTAAAAAAAATCCTGGAAACGCCCCTGGATGAAGTGCTACAATAGTCAGATTAATAGTTCTGATGGGGTGAGAAAGGCAGTTTGTTTTTTGGTTTTTACAAATGCTAGACTGCAGTATTGACAATCACTTTATTGGCCAAGCACAACTGATTGATATTGTTTATTTTCCTTCATGGCAGTGTATCATGATCATTTAACTTAAACATAACCACATTATAAACACAAAATATCCAACTCAATATCATTTGTATATATTTACCTGTATACATGCCCAGATACACATACTGTATACGAACAACAAGGAGCATGAAGAAGAAAAACTGCTGTCAAAGATCCCACCTGGCTGGACTTCAGACGCCAAATATGAAATACTTAAATTGACTGACATTCAGATTTACTTCAAGCTGTCCAGAACTGGTCTTTGCGCCAGGTGATGTCAGCACCTGTTGTACTCTATAGAAGGTGACATCACCTGGTGCAAAGACCAGTCAGTAGCAGATGGCAAAAAAAACAGATGGATTTTTTTTCCTCGCAAATTTCTGACTTCAACCTCAGAAATTCAGACTTTTTTCTCACTAGTTTTTTTCTTGCAAATTTCTGAGTTGTTTTTTTTTGTGGCAAATTTCTGACTTTAATGACTTTTTTCTCAGAATATTACCCCCCTCTCCCCGGCTGCGGTAAAAAAAAACAAATCTCACCTACAATGGCCCTGACAGTCTTCCGTACAGCTGCAACATGGACGAAACTTTTCCCAGATGCAGAGACGGAGGCGGAGAATATTCCTCCACAACCGAGTGTAGACTGTCCGCCCACTTGCGCCATATCTCATTAATATTCAAATATATTCACATTTTCATTTAATGGCTGATTTAAATGCAGACATGCTTGGCGACCCATCATGAAGTCGGGGGTGTGTCTAAAGGGGTGGCGTGGGGTGGCACCCCCCCCCCCCACCTGCAATATGATTGCCCCCCCAACGCCATTGGGCCAGACAGCGCTGTCAATCTGACAATACCCAACGTCAATCTTGCTCCTTGAGTTGCTGTGCGGAAGACAAGTAACACTTACTGTGCTGTCAGAAGACAGGAGACACCACGTCTCTGTTCATGTTATGTATACACTCAATTATATATTTAGAAATATTTGGACTGGGCTCATTCTCTGCTGCAATAGGCATAGGTGAACATAACGTTAGCTAGCTAACTTCAGGCAGACTAATGGTAATGTTACTTTCCCTGTCATTCATTTTTGCACCACATAAATAGAACATAGACAGATATTTCTGTATCGGTTCTTCCTGTACAGAATATTAACTGTTTTAAAGATTAAAGGCACAATCATTTTCCCCAAATACAATAAAGTGGTGGACTGTGTAATTACAAAAAAAATAAAATAAATCTTTATGCTCTATGCACTGCCTCTTGGCACCTATGTCCTGTCAGACTGGAACTTAGCTTTAAGGCACTCACTCTCGTTGTTCTCTCCTGACTAGATCCCTGCTTGTGTTGTATTAAAATCTCATCTGTACGTCGTTTGGGATAAAAGCGTCTTCCAAATGGGAAATTGTATATCGTAAACACTGAAATATGGGGTTTGATAGCCTAATGTTAACTTAACAATGTGATCTAATGACGTTAATGGCGGTAACTTTATATTGTGCAATTTGTATTGGAACAAAACAACGTTATTTGGGGTTGTGGTAGGAGAAATATGCAATAAGCCCAAGAATCATAAGGTATTCGATGAATCATATCAATTACAGTCAGCATAGAGGCAAGGAGAGCTAAGTCCCTGGACATGGACGAGTTTATTAGACTATTCATTAGCCAGCACAAGACCCACAGAAGACAGCTGTTCTGTTCTGAGGCAGCACACAGCTCACATGTTTTGTTTTTATTTCTTCTTATAAACTTATAAACTTCTGGTACCTTCTGTGAGGGCATCACGCGGCAAATTCAGGTCAGTCAGTCGGTCTGTCGGTCAGTCAGTCGGTCAGTCGGTCAGTCAGTCGGTCGGTCGGTCGGTCGGTCGGTCGGTCAGTCGGTCAGTCGGTCAGTCAGTCGGTCAGTCGGTCAGTCAGTCAGTCAGTCGGTCGGTCGGTCGGTCAGTCGGTCAGTCGGTCAGTCGGTCAGTCGGTCAGTCAGTCAGTCAGTCGGTCAGTCAGTCGGTCAGTCGGTCAGTCGGTCAGTCGGTCAGTCGGTCGGTCAGTCGGTCAGTCGGTCAGTCGGTCAGTCGGTCAGTCAGTCGGTCAGTCGGTCAGTCAGTCAGTCAGTCGGTCAGTCGGTCAGTCGGTCAGTCGGTCAGTCGGTCGGTCAGTCAGTCGGTCGGTCGGTCAGTCAGTCAGTCGGTCAGTCGGTCGGTCAGTCAGTCAGTCGGTCAGTCAGTCAGTCAGTCGGTCAGTCGGTCAGTCGGTCGGTCAGTCAGTCAGTCGGTCGGTCAGTCGGTCGGTCAGTCGGTCAGTCGGTCAGTCAGTCAGTCGGTCAGTCAGGTAACGCTTAGTGAGCTACCGCGCTGATGACGTCGACTCTACGCTGACGCATGTCCAGCTCACGTCAGCATCATCAGCCTGGTAGCGTTATCTGTAGCTCCCAGATCCAAAAAGCTGCGTTTTGTGAAAACAGAAGACTTTATTGAAACTTTTATGGTGGCGTGAAGAAGTTCTCGGTGAGTTGGATCATTTTCGTTGGGACGCTAACGGCAGAGCCATCTATAGCCGAGCATCGCTCCACACTGAGCCTCACTCTGCCGTTCATTTACATACATCTACGTCTTACGTTGCCCTATATTTATTGAACGTTATTATCTGTGGTATTTAAGTGACGTTAGGGGAATGATTTAACCGATAACCGTGTCGTAATGCTTCAGTGCATTGAATTGAATTGAACACGCGCCGTGGGTCTGTACAGGATCTGTGCTTGTTTGTAATTCAAATGCAAACTCAAATAGACCGACATTTATACCAATACTTAAACATTTTGAATACAAATACCAAATTTTCCAAAAACTCCTTCTGTACATCTGTTTGTCCACAGTATTGCGCCTCATCTTTTACCCAACATCACGAGATCTAACAACAATAACAACGGTAATAAGTAAATATTAATCTTTAAGTTTGTATGATCCAAATAATATTTCTTTGCATTTCTCACACCAAAACGTTATCTCTCTTTTTTCTTTTTGTGAATACCTGTAAATAACATCTTTGGTACCATCTTTCTTATGTTGACAACGTCCTTTTGTGTGTGTGTGTTCTGTATCTGTTGTATTCTATATCTGTTTTTAACAATACATTTTTTAACAAAAGCCCATCTAGGGACAAACATCGCAAATTAGTCTATAAATGTTATATGTGACATCAGACTATTTTTTTTCTAAAAATGTTCTATGTCTATGTATCTGCCCCTACTGCCCCTATTGAAATTAAATATGAATGAAAATATCTTCTTAAAACTAACTATATTTACAGCTTTTCACATATTCGCCCCACAAACTGAAATGCACACACACTTTAGTGCGGCACGTGCATATTGATTTTTGAAATCATATATCCTCCTAAGTAGTTTTATATTATACTACGTACTGTTAATATATATTATAATTACTAAATCATGTTTACATTGTCATGTCCACCGCACTATAAGTAGTCTAAATGTACTGTAGTCTTGTGTATTGTATTGCCCTGTTGCATTGTGGTCCTGAAGTAATGACATCTTGTTAGTCTGCATACCGTGCTGTATACGGCTGAACGACAATAAATCTGCTCGACTCGACTCATAATCGCCTTCGCTCGGAGTAAACAACTCAGCAGTAATCGTACAGGGATTTGTTGTGTTTGGTGCAGAGTCCTGTCTCAGCAGCACAGCACACACTCACACACACTGACACACACTGACACACACTCACACACACTGACACACACTGACACACATGATGCTCTGGGGACAACTTTACACCGGCTCCACCAACACTTTATAGCTTCATAAATCACCAGGAGCTGATTTGCAGTTGTGCAGACTCTTACTTTTTCATATTGCACTCAGATGGCGCCACATCCTCCGCTGATTGACTCACTAATTCTGAGTTTCCCTCATCAGGTGATTGTTGCTGTATGTATTTATTTATTGTCTTTATTGTTGTATGTGTATATGATGTGCTTTTTGGAGTAGCTGTGAAGCAAATTGTCCTACAGGGACATTAAAAACTTAAAAAAAAAAACCCAACATAAAATCAAAAGTTTATTTATATAGCACATTTCATACATTAAAAATGCAATGCAAAGTACTTTACAGATAGAAAATAAAAGAAAACAAACATATAAACATACATATAAAACATAAAAACTCTATTACATTATTCTGTTCCATTTTATCTGCTATTTGCTGGACCCTTTTTTTTTTTTTTAACCAAAAGTGTCTCACAGTCGTATGAGTGGACACATCTTTTTAGTGTGGGTCACTCATAACTTCATTCATAAAACATTCAATAGTAAAAACTGAATAAAAGTAGTAGAATGCATACGAGAGCTGGAAGGAGAGGCAGAAGCCCTTGGAGGAATGAATTAAAACATGAAGTAACGCATCTTTTCTTCATCAAAATGCTCAATTCACATGAGATCTACAGTAAAGTCAAAAACTAGTCCATGAGATTTTCTCTGGCAGAAAAGTGCAGGAATTGAAATGCTTTTTTACATCTTAGATCTTTAGCTCACACTCTTTTCTCTTTTTGTGACCCTCATGCCATCATCCATAAACAATATAAATACAGAAACTATATACTGCCCATCAAAGGCTTGGGAACACCTAGCTTTTGAAAATGTTGAATAAATCATCATGTTTTCTTTGTTGGTTTGCAATAAATAAACCCCATTAAAGACCAACGAGGTTTAGTTTAAGAAAAAAAGAAATCATACATGCAAATTTTGCAATTTTTGATGATAACACTAAAACAATTAAACTATATGTTCATCAAAAAAACTCCTTAGCAGCTGAACTGCTGCTCACACTTTCTTCATCCAACAGTCAGTTTTTCCAGGTAATTATTTTGATTCCTTTATAAGAAACAAATGACAAGAAAAACACTAAGATATTCATTATTTACTTTCAGGCAGAGGTGGGACCAAGTCATTGTTTTGCAAGTCACAAGTAAGTCTCAAGTCTTTGCACTCAAGTCCCAAGTCAAGACAGGCAAGTCCCGAGTCAAGTCCCAAGTCCTAAACTTTGAGTTTCGAGTCCTAAACAAGTCATAACGCGCTCTTCACCAAATGTAATGCCATTTTAACAACAGAGTAATAATATATTACATTTACATAAATCATGAATGCTTTTTTAGAAGCCGATTTGTCATCTCGTTTCGGGTGAACATCAAAGTACGAGTCGGGGAGGGAACCCGCAACAGTCTCGTCTCTTTAAACAGATCATTGCTGTACAATGGCCGACACGGAGCGTTAACGTTAGTTGATTCAGGAAATGAAGGGAAATGAATTGATTCGTGGCACACTTTTTAAATAACATACTTTTTAATCTTTGGGTTTGGGGGAAGGTATCAAGTCTTTTCAAGTCAAAAGGCTCAAGTCCAAGTGAAGTCACGAGTCATTGGTGTTAAAGTCCAAGTCGAGTTGCAAGTCTTTTTTGATTTTGTCAAGTCGAGTCTAAAGTCATCAAATTTGTGACTCGAGTCCAAGTCATGTGACTCGAGTCCACAACTCTGCTTTCAGGTATACAAATTGTGTTTATGTTTTGACATAGGTAACCTCTTATTAAGAAAGTAAACATTTGTGTAATTGGACTTTTGGCTCTAAAATATAAATATAAAATAAATATTTAGTTTCAGAATTAAAGACACTGAGACAACTTAACCCACGTGACAATTTACCCCACTCTCCCTACTTTGAAAATTTGGAAAAGGCAAGTTGTCCCCAAACTTTTGATGGGCAGTATACATACTTACATACATACTTACATACATACATACATACATACTTACTTACATACTTACATACTTACATACATACATACATACATACATACATACATTATACATACATACGTACATTCTGATGGCTAGAATCTGACTTCCCAGTATTTACGTATTCTCCCCATATTATCCTCCCTCCCCCACCTTTTCTTCCCACTTCCCACAAATCCACACACCCTTTCCAAACCTCTTATCCCCCCCTCCCATACCGTCCCAAATCAAGCTTACCCTCCACTCTCATCTCACACCATCCCACACCAAACCTGTACTTCCCCCAAAACAAAATCTTACGTAAACGAAAGATTGTAAAATGGTTCAGTCGTAAAAACTAAAAGTCAGTTTTCCTAATCTATAAACAGGATTATACCCCATGGTTTCCAAATTAAATCCTTAACGACTATTAATGCCTTCAGTCTGCCTTTTACGTTCAGAGTTCTTGGCTGTTTGTATCCTCACTCATAAAACACAATTCATAAGTAGACCATGTTTTCCTGATTCTGACCTGGAAGCCGGGTGCGAGCCACAGGGGAGCCAGGGGGAGCTTAATAAGACATGAGCTCCCCTGAAAACATGATTTGTGAAATTTTGGGGGGTCTCTAAAATATTGACAATATGCTATTTTTGCTATTTGTGTCATGGTCCCTGCCTGGCCCTTGTGTTTTCCTTGTGTTTCCCCTTCCTTGTGTTCCTAGTGCTCCCCTGTCGGTCTCTCTCCCTGTCCGTGCTTTGTTTGTGTGTGGGCGTGGTCTCCCTTCCCTGTTCTCCTGGCTCCCTCTCCCTCAGCAGGTACATGCAGAGGGGCGGGGCCGATCTCCACGGGAGTGAGGCTCACAAGGCACACCTGTCTCTCATCCCGCAATCAGCCCGGCTTCTTAAGCCTGCTCCAAATTCTCCCCAGTGCCAGATGATTCCCGCACATGCTCGTGTCTCATGCCTCCTCGCTCTCGTGAAGATCTCCTGTCGTAGTGTTTCCTCAGCGTATCACTTGTAGATACTCTAGTCCCAGTTTTCTAGTGAGTTTTTGTTAACTTTCGGAAATAAACTGTTTTTGTTCGATCCTGCATCTGGGTCCTGGCTCTCCTTGAACACACCCCTAACAGAATCATCTGGCCAGTATGGACCCAGCAGACACACCCTCAGCAACTGGATTACAGACTATTTCCCTTTTTGCTTACTTTGCCCGTCAAGCAGCTTTGTCTGCTAGCAACCGGCCAGCTAGCTTCCTGCCTGCATCTTGCCATGTGATTCAGCCTGCTTCACAGCCTGCTAACCACCAGCATGATAGCCACCTGCATCCTATACTCCAGCGTGTACCTCGGTCTGCACTTCAGACTGCTCGCAACCAGCCTGCACCCCGGACTGCTCGCAACCAGCCTGCACCCCGGGCTGCTCGCAACCAGCCTGCACTCCAGTCGGTTAGGCTCGGGTTTGTGAGTCTGCAACCTGCCTGTCTTGAGCCGGTTAGCCCGCCACCTACCTGTCCTGATTCTGCATTCCCTGTGACTAATATGGATCAGCTGTGGAGCCACCCTGACGTCCCGCGGTCACCCTATGAAGGGACTCGCCTTGCCTTTTTCTCGGGGAACCGCGGAGTCTCCAAGAGGAGGCGAGGTCCCCATGGCTCCCGACGCCACTGGCTCTCTCAGCAGCCCAGCGCCACAGAGTCTCCGCTGCCCAGCGCCACAGAGTCTCCGCTGCCCAGCGCCACAGAGCCTCCGCTGCCCAGCGCCACAGAGTCTCCGTTCCCCAGCGCCACTACTGATGTCCAGCCTGTCCCTGCTGAGCTGCAGCAGTCCCCTGTTCCTGCAGAGCTGCAGCAGTCCCCAGTCCCTGCGCCGCGGAAGCTCCTGGTCACCGAGCTGCGGCGGTCTCCTGTCCCTGCTGAGCTGCGGCGGTCTCCTGTCCCTGCTGAGCTGCGGCGGTCTCCTGTCCCTGCTGAGCTGCAGCAATCTCCTGCTCCTGCTGAGCTGCAGCAGTCCCCTGCTCCTGCACCGCGGAAGCTCCCGGTCCCCGAGCTGCGGCGGTCTCCTGTCCCTGCTGATCTGCAGCAATCTCCTGTCCCTGCTGATCTGCAGCAATCTCCTGTCCCTGCTGAGCTGCAGCAATCTCCTGTCCCTGCTGAGCTGCAGCAATCTCCCGTTCCTGCTGAGCTGCAGCAGTCCCCTGCTCCTGCGCCGCGAAAGCTCCCAGTCTCTGAGCTGCGGTGGTCTCCTGCTCCTGCGCCACGAAAGCTGCCAGTCCCCGGGCTGCAGTGGTCTCCTGTCCCTGCGCCGCGGAAGCTCCTGGTCCCCGAGCTGCGGCGGTCTCCTGTCCCTACTGAGCTGCAGCAGTCTCCTGTCCCTGCTGAGCTGCAGCAGTCCCCTGCTCCTGCGCCGCAAAAGCTCCCAGTCCTCAAGCTGCGGCGGTCCCCTGTTCCTATGCTGCAAGAGCCTTCTGTTTCTGAGCTGTTTAAGCCTTCTGTTCCTGGACTGCTACTGTCTTCCATTCCTGTGTTGCAGCAATCCACTGAGCCTGAATTGCAGCAGTCTTCAGTACCAGTTCTGCTGCAGTCTCCTGTGGCTGGGCTCCAGCAGCCTCCTGTTTCTCTGGCTCCTCCGGCCATGCCTGCCGTCATCCGGCCAGATTCCCAACCGTCGGCCGCATTTGCTGACGCCCTACTATTCCCCGTCGACTGTTCCCTCCGACGGCCTCTGCAGGACTCCGGTCCTGCATTCCAGTCTCTGGCCAGCTCCAGTGACTCTAGTGATTCCAGTGACTCCGATGACACCGTCGACTCCAGTGACACTGACTACTCCAGTGACACCGACAACTTCTATGTCTCCAGTGACCCCTGTAGCACCGGTACGGCCCTGCTCTCCAGCCGCCGGTTGCCGGCCCTGCACTCCAGTCTCCGGCCTCCGGCCCTGCACTCCAGTCTCCGGCCTCCGGCCCTGCGTTCCAGTCCCCGGCCTCTGCTCCTGCGTTCCAGTCTCCGGCCTCTGCTCCTGCGTTCCAGTCTCCGGACTCTGCTCCTGCACTCCCGCCGCCGGGCTCCAGTCCTGTACTCCAGACGCTGGAAGCTGATCCTGCAACCTGCCCCGACCTGCAGCCGAATCTTCTGGTGCTTGCTGCTTTTCCTGACCTCCACCAACGTCGTGGACCTCCTGTGCGGCCCAGCCTACGTCGTGGACCTCCTGTGCGGCCCAGCCTACGTCGTGGACCTCCTGTGCGGCCCAGCCTACGTCGTGGACCTCCTGAGCGGTCCCGCCTACGTCGCCGACCTCCTGAGCGGTCCCGCCTACGTCGCCGACCTCCTGAGCGGTCCCGCCTACGTCGCCGACCTCCTGAGCGGTCCCGCCTACGTCGTCGACCTCCTGCGCGGTCCCGCCTATGTCGCCGGTCTCCAGGTCATCCTCCTGGGCGATTCCGCCTGTGTGGTCGTCCTCCAGAGCTGCTCCGCCACTCTGGTCGTCCTCCTGCCCGTCCTCCAGAGCTGCTCCGCCACTCTGGTCGTCCTCCAGAGCTGCTCCGTCACTCTGGTCATCCTCCGGCTCGTCCTCCAGAGCTGCGTCTCCTACATCGCCAGCTTCCAGGTCGATCTCTGGAGCTGCCCCGTCTTCGTCACCAGTATTCAGGCCATCGTCCAGACCTACACTGCCCCTCTGTCCTGCCTCCAGGCCGTCCGCCTGAGGTTTCCTGCTCGGCCTCTGTCCTGCCTCCAGGTCGTCCGCCTGAGGTTCCCTGCTCCGCCCCTGTTCAGCCCCCAGGTCACTTGCCCCTGAATCCCTCCTCCGGACCCCCTCCGCCCACCCTGCTCGGTGTCCCTGACCAGCCTGGTGGGACGTCTGGTAGCCGTCCCTTGAGGGGGGGGTACTGTCATGGTCCCTGCCTGGCCCTTGTGTTTTCCTTGTGTTTCCCCTTCCTTGTGTTCCTAGTGCTCCCCTGTCGGTCTCTCTCCCTGTCCGTGCTTTGTTTGTGTGTGGGTGTGGTCTCCCTTCCCTGTTCTCCTGGCTCCCTCTCCCTCAGCAGGTACATGCAGAGGGGCGGGGCCGATCTCCACGGGAGTGAGGCTCACAAGGCACACCTGTCTCTCATCCCGCAATCAGCCCGGCTTCTTAAGCCTGCTCCAAATTCTCCCCAGTGCCAGATGATTCCCGCACATGCTCGTGTCTCATGCCTCCTCGCTCTCGTGAAGATCTCCTGTCGTAGTGTTTCCTCAGCGTATCACTTGTAGATACTCTAGTCCCAGTTTTCTAGTGAGTTTTTGTTAACTTTCGGAAATAAACTGTTTTTGTTCGATCCTGCATCTGGGTCCTGGCTCTCCTTGAACACACCCCTAACAATTTGCTATTATTGATGTATGATTCATGCATGAGGGTGATTCATCACTGATTCACTTTAATAAAGATACCGGCATGCATGCTATTCTTGCCATCACCATCGAAGCGTGGCGGCGCAATATCAAACTTCACTCACTTTAACTCAAAAAAACAACTTTCTTAGTCCCACTCAGTCTGCGCGTCAAATCGCCATTATTCATTTCTCTGTTTTGTAGTCAGCATACTGCAGACATGTCAATAAGAAAACAAGGAAGCTTACTCACAAATTTTGGATTTACCGAAAAATCGAAGCGAATCGACTCTGAAGAGCAACCAGAGCCAGAGGCGTCCACCGTATGGAACGCCTCGGGGTCACATTTCACCTGTCGTTTACGCCGTCGCCAGTTGTCTATTTACGTCATCTAAACAGACAGAGCGTCAGACTTTTAACGCGCTATGTATTTTGTTGACGTGTCTGTTAAAACTGCATATTCACTGCACTTCTGTGAGAAAATGGAGAGTGGAATTCCGTTATTGTGGTCGATTATTGGTATACATTTTCCCCCCTTGACAGTCTTCTATGTTTGTTGCTGGAAGTGATTTTATTTCCCCGCTACCGACACTGGAACTTCCATTCAGTATGACGGGGGAATGCAGAGTAATTGATCGGACAGGCCTGGGTTGAATCATCATTGTGAGGATGATTGATATGAGTGATGGTAACAAAAATAGGATTTTTAAACATGACAAAGTTGAGTGATAGGAAGAATTAAAATAAAATATCTCCCTCATACTACTGTTCTATGGATTGAACCTGCTACATTGAGGTTGAAAGCCAAAAAACGAAACTGTGCACCACTAGATCTTACTTGGTCAGTAGGCTATATGATACAGTTTATACACGATATAATATATATTTTACTGTAAGTATTACCTCTTAACAAGTAAATCTCATATTGAGATGTAGACTAAACATAAGCAACACAGCATTAGCTATGTTGTAGTAACACACCATGACATCGCCAAATGCCCAAATTTCCTAGGCGCACTTGAATGCAACGCCGCCAAACACTGGAATTTCCTAGCCTGAACAAAATACATCGCGCGTTACACGTCAACAAAATACAGCGCGTTAAAAGTCTGACACGCTGTCTATTTAGACGGCGTAAACGACAGCCGAAATGTGGCGTTCCATACGACCGCAACAAGAGTCACAGTCCCAGTCCAGTGACCTTTAGAAGGTAGAAATTCTTGAAAATCAATTTAAGAATGAAATTCCAAATAAAACAAAACAAAAAAATATCTTTTACTGAATGAACTTTCTTACAGTAGTAATCATATTCCTCCAGACCTCAATTGTTTCAGAGCGAGCCCCATTGAGTTTTGCTATAGATAATTCCATAACTAAAATATCTAACACCAGCTGAGTCCATTTCTGAGCTGGGAGAACATGAGGATGTTCCCGCCTCATCACTAACATTTTCTCTGCGGCTGCACAGCCTGCCGACCAGAGACGCTTTTGATTTTATGACATATTGAAAGAAGCATCATCATTCATAAGTGGAGAACAGGGCAAAGGGAAATGCAGTGTGTTAGACAGGAAATCAGCTACTTCCTTCCAGAAAGATTTAACAGGAGGGAATTCCCACATCATGTGAAGATACTGTCCGTTCCTGGAAGGTTTAAAGGACAGAAAGTACAAGTAGGTGAAGAAATACGCCGCAGAAAGTGTAGAGTATAGAGTATCTGTGTATGAACCTGAAATGGATCAGCTGATTATCTTGGTTGTGAGACGACATAATAATGTTTTTCCAGATCCTCTCCAAGTTCATTGATTGAACATTATCAGAGAGATGTATATTTCAAATTCGAAGCTCACACTCTTATCCAGAACAACGTAAAACAAGAGTCCCATTAATGAAGGATGATTACATGAAGGCTGGATGTAAAGTGCGAGAGACGATACGACACTGAGAGCTGGAAAAGGAGCTGATTTTTGTTTTCAGGAAGACTAACGTGTCCTTCCCCAAAATGTGTTGCTGACTGGAATCCGTGTGAAATGACTTGTGCATTCCATGGTGGCAGTAATGGCCTGTGTGTTTACAGCACCTCATGAAATGTTCGCACCCCCTCACATTCCTGTTGGGTAAAACCAGATCGTGCTCTCATTGGGAAAAGCACATGGCTGCAATTGTGGAGTTTCATCACCCCTGGGCCTTTGAAACTCGTTCAAACCCACATAGGATAATTTCAAAATCAACAAGAACGTTAGCTTTCTTTTCCTCCTTCCTTCCTGACAGAGGCATCTTTTTGTCTCAGTTGTCTCAAGGCTTAAAGGGATAAGTTCTGTGATTTCGGACCGGTGTATAGTTCCTCTCTTCATCCCTGTAGTTCTTGGACCCACAGACATTATTGGCTCCAGAGTCAGCTCCGTTGCCTCTTGCTGGTAACAATGAGTATCAAAGTCAAAATATCTCCCAAAAAAAGCCGTTTGTGGCTCCACAAAAGTTGCAAAGTACACCAATTAACATTAGCTCTGATTTCATGACGATTCTGCCATTACGCACACAGAACTATTTTTCTCTGCCGCAGCACAGACTGCTGTGGGGTGAAAGCGCGTTACTGGCGCCGTGATCTAGATTTGCGGACGGTCAGGTCCACAAAACGGGTACTTGTGAGCCGGGCTAGACTGAGATCCTTTCAGCTTCAGTAAGTCCGTCAACATGCTGATCTTAGATAGGCAGATACACAGAGAGTCAGACAGAGAGACAGAGCATAGATTTTTATCAACAGTAGTACACAATAAAACCAATGAAGTGCACATATGGTGTACGTTATAACCGCATTTCTGCCTGAACACAACCACAGTGGCTCCTCTGACATGCTCGTTCCAGACTTCTGCATGTCAGTTTGTCCCACAGAGACTGGGGCTGCCACTTCAACACAAACAAAAAAATTCAGTTTCTGGAGCAGAAATGTAGATGAATTCGAATTCAATTTTGATATTGTGTGTAAAAAAATGTCTCTATTTTTAAGACTACATATCCAGTGGCTGATAATTAGTTGTCTCAAATGTTTTTGCGTTTGCATCCACAAGAGGGCGTCATGGCATAAGCAGATAGACACTCAAGAGTAAATTTGAATTCTCTTTGGCCCTAAACAGAGACGAGATGGTAGCAGAATATCTTAGATCTATCTTAGAAAGACACTGACAATGCACAGACTCAGTGGGCACAGCCTGGCCATAGAAACAGGCATTTTCTATTGTATATTTTATATTTATGCATTTATTAAAAACATCCCTGTTCTCAGTTCTCAGCCTCTCTCCAAGACCAAACTCCACTCTTTGAACCCCTCTTCTTCTTAAAGCATTAAACTTACAAACAGCTTTGCCTGTGAACTAGAGCCCTCAACTCTACTCAACTAACCAATTTACCAACACATACTTTAAAAATACTCATACTTATTTTTATTTTTATTGTATGCATTTATCTATTTTTGTATTATTATTCTTTGCTTTATTATTGTTTTTTTTCTTTCACTTGCTCTAAATTATATCTACCTAATATTTGATGATTGATCTCATTGCTTAGACCGGCCAGTGCTTATTGTAATCATTAATTTGCATTGTCATTTTCCCTTAGCCAACCCAGACCACCGAGCTGACCCAACATCTGAATCTCAAGCACACAAGCACATGAACCAGTGCAGCTGCCATCACACTCATTAATAATCTTACCTGACATCTTACACACAGACACAAACACACACAAACACTACCCCACCCCCCCTTTTTTTTTAATGTATATATATATTTTATATTTCTTTTTTCCTCCCCCTTGATTATTTATTTATTCATTCACTCATTTACTTATTTCGTTACAACTAGCTAGTATTATTTAGCTGTTACTTTCCTTCTTTTTTTATTTTTTTTATTTTTGTATTTTTTTATGATGGGGGCGGCGTGGGGGGGGGGGGGGGGGGGGGGGGGGGGCACGGAGTATGAGTGTTGTAAGATGATACGAGGGGAACTGGGGTCTCTCTGGGAAATAAAATATCCCCACATCATAGAAAAGGGTAAAATAAATAAATGCGTAAAATAATAACGACGATGACGATAATAATAATTATAATAATAAATAAATTCATACAAAATATATACAAAAACAAAAATACAGAAGGAAAAAAATAAAGAAATCTGACCAAGATGACCATAGAGCACAACACGGGTGACCGTGATGGGCGTGCTCCCTCCTGAGGGTCTGGGGGGTCGCCTCGGACGGGTGCACCCATGAATGCTGGTCCCCTGACCTCTGCACCCTTGTCCGCTTGTGCTTCGGGGCCGCCTCGCCCTGCGGTCGGGGTTCGGGGTTCGGGGCTGGGGAGGCCGGCGGTCACTGTATCTGCCCCCCCCCTACACACACACACACACACATACACATGCATATCCTGACACTCACTACCACTTTCACTAGCATATTTATACATAGGTAAACATACATAACATAAACACAACATACCAGCATAGCTTTTATACTTTTGTAATCAGAACCCCCCCCCCTAATGTCTGCCCAACCACCAGATTTGCCATTGTCTCTGTTTTAGTATGTTTTGTATAAGTTTATTAGTCTATTAGTCTATTTGTACTGTTAACTGTTTGCACAATAAAAAAAATAAATAAAAAAAAGCTGAAGAAATGGTATTAGCCTTTATATTCCAACTCTGGAAGGGCGTTCTGGGTTTGTTCAGGGTTGGGACGCTGGGTCCATTTCACATTCCATATTGGTGGTTAAACTGTGATGGTGCACAGGCCTGTACATTTTTACACCTCATCAAAAAACATCCAGTGCCCTCCTGCAGTGAAGCAGCCTGTTAATGTTAGAAACAAAACAAAGAGCTTGGTTCTCTGCAATATATGTGTGAATTCTGCTGTGTTATGCAAGCCTGTGGATTTTTACTTCACCTCATCAATTAATATTGACCCTCACATGTGTGGAAGTCATGTGTTTAAGGTTCAGAGAACAAAACATCCACATGACAGGTGGTGAAACCCTGTTGTGGTACACAGGCCTTTTGATGTTTACATCAGATAATATCGCCGCTCAAATTCCAGCTCCGGAAAGTTGTTTTTATGGTCGCTTACCACAACAAAACACTATCTGAACTGTTTCACATCACCTCATCAAATGTTATTGCCCCTCCAACTGTCATAAACAAATGACATTACCATGACAGATATTAGTCATGGTTGGAGGTTAAATTGTAATGGTGAACAGGCCTTTAGGTTTTTGTGTTATGTCATCAACCTTTACCCCGGCGTTTCTTGTAAAAATAGCACATGTTGATGTTGGCAACAACAAGTACACAAACTGTACCGACACTACAATACAACGACTTGCGTAATCGTTTTTTGAGAGGTGGCCATTTTATACACTACTTTAGGAAGTGATTTTTGAGTCACAAGAGTGAAGCACTGAATGTCATGTTTAATGACAATGAATGCTCTAGTGCAGCGGTTCTCAGCGTGGGGTCCGGGGACCACCAGGGGTCCTTCAGTAGGTTCCAGGGGGTCCATAGCAAATTGAGGAAGTGTTAAATTTCACCATTAGGCTACTTAATTTACAAGAAGTTACAATTAGAGAATGTAGAAGAAAAGACTATTTTCGCCATAGTTTCAGTTATCTCTTTACCTACAATACAGATGGTGACGGAGTTCTGGACAAAATCATATCTAACAATAAAAAATATACTCAGATTTGGGTCCGAGAGACAAAATCTGATCAAATTGAGGTCCGTGGCTCTAATGTGGACTAAATTAGGGTTCCTTGATATGAAAAAGGTTGAGAATCATTGCTCTAGTGCAGTGGTTCTCAAACTTTTTGAACCAAGTACCACCTCTGATCAAAGCAAAGTGAACTGAATTAACTGGAATCAACTGGTGTGATGGAGGCTCATCCTCTGTGGGCTTGTGTGAGAAGCAGACAGACAGAGCAGATGCTTTTGACTCTTTACTGATGAAGTTACAGAGTTACAGAGTTACAGAGGATATAGTTGGCAGTGGATGTATGGACCTATGGTGTCTAGAACAGAGAAGAAATATGAATTAAATACAACAGGAAACAATATGCTGCTGGAACATATTATTACTATATTATAGAGTCAATAAATGAATTAACATAAACATAAACTTATCATGCATTAGCATGAAGAACAAAGATTGATAAATCAGAGATCTTATGGATATACTTAACATAACAAAGAAACAGCATTATAGGCCATTAAGGTAACATGGTTGAGGAAATATGCATTACACAAACAGAAGTCACCTTCATATGGCCTTACTCACATAATTAACAACCCACCAGTTAAGGAAAGTAGATTAACAACTAAGGAAACATATTCAGTGCTAATGGCACATTACAAACATTTCATTATTCCCCTTTATCCAATACGGTAATCAAGTAGCTGGTTTGACAAACTTAGTCATGGACACATACTGACAAACAAGAAGAGTGAGGGAGAGAGGCGACCAGAAGGCTGAACTGATCATTCTCCCCTCGCAACATGGCCGCCAGGAGGAAGACACGCCCCCAACCGTTCTGCATTTAGAGCAAGATGAGCTGATTGAGGACTTAAAGCATGTTTGTGTGACAAGACATCCAAGTACCACCTCACCTACAGGCCAACATCTCATAGCAGCCACAGAAAAATCTCATGCACACACACACACACACACACACACACACACACACACACACACACACACACACATTACACAAACAGTGACAATTTTAATACAGTGTCACTTTGATTATGCCTGTTCTGCTTGGTTCAGGGGTTTGACAGCTAAGCTGAAGAACAAACTACAGGTTATGCAAAATAATATAAAACGGTATTTACTAAATGCACCTTCCCGAACTCATGTTGGCAGCCAAGAATTCAGGAGAGTGGGCATGCTACCAGTTCAGCTAAGGGTAGAACAGTTGAAGCTGAACCACATGTTTAATGTCTTTAATGGTGATTCCCCTGAATACTTTGGATCACCAATAGCCATGGTCCACACTCAGCATGGCCACAACACCAGGGCTCACACAACTTTAAGTAGAGAACTCTACTAGAGAGAACTTAGAGAACTAGAGAACTCTACAGTGACCACTTTTTCCACTTTTTGATTTAGGCATTTTTTCAGAAACTCAAGTTGCTAATGGACTTCGTTCTTCACAATCGCTCTGTAAACAACAACCTTGGTGCTTGGCAGAAATGGCGTAAAGCTTCCAGCCCAAGTTTCCTGCGCATGCCCACGGAAGACATTATGTGTTTTTGGCGGTTCAGTGTGGACAGGGACCTTTGGACCTTTTTGAAAATGCTAGTGAAAACGAGCGTTTACGTATGTAAATTTTATGTAAGTTTAATGTAAGTTTTATGAATGAAGTGAACCTGGAATCATTGATTTCTACCCTTGGGTCAGGAGCATTATACCAAATTAATCACACCTGTGTGGGTGCGGTGTCACCAGCAGCGCGCTATATCTCTGCTGCGCACCCACACACTCGCTCTCTTTTTAGCCGACTCAGAAGAGAGAGCCCAGACCCCGCCTTCCACTGCCGACTGCCACCCCGAAAACTGAGGATGAAACAGATGAGGAAGCCACATTAAGCCGATAGAACCTGGTAAAGGTCAAAGGGGAGGCCCAACCTGCTGCACTGCAGATGTCCTCCAACGACGCCCCCCTTAACAGGGCCCACGAAGTGGACACCCCCTAGTTGAGTGGGCCACCAGACCAGACGGCGGAGCTAGACCCGACTGCCCGTAGGCCAAGGAGATCAGGTCAACTATCCAGTGAGCCAACCGCTGCTTTGACACAGCCTGGCCCAATAGCCTTCCCCCGTGAGAGACAAAAGGTCTATCAGAGGACCGAAGGGACCTGGTGCGGTTCACATAGCACCTAAGGGTCCTCACCGGGACAACTTGTGAAGCCTCTCCAGGGCTGTACAGTGCGACATATATGTCGCACGTGCTACGAAAAAATCGTTTTGTGCGATGAATGAATTTACCGCAGTGGCACCCGTGCGATACAGTTTTGTGTGTGTGTGAGACAGAGCCGCTTGTTTGTGTGAAGTGAGGGTTTGTGTGTGAGGTGAATCGATGGTGCATCGATATTCTACTTGGTAGTTGTAGTCTATTGTGCGATTAAAAATCATGTCCCCGGCTGCGTAGAGTCCATACATCCAACACCAATTCCCACAATTCCTAGGGAACAATCCCATAATTCCTATGCGGTTGCCTCTACGCCGTTTCCCCAGCGAGTCGAGCTAGGCTAGGCTAGCTACTAGATGACAAGAGAAAATGAAGCGGTATTTTCAAGTGCTCAACCAAAACCCCAAACGAGCCCGCGTGGAAGAAACATTGAACACAACTGGAACTACCCAAACTAACTCTGTGTCAGAAGAAACATTGCCAAATGAAATTAAGGGCAAAACAAAAGGGAAAATTTATAAATATAACGCCGAGTGGAAAAGGGATTTCCCTTGGCTAACTTTCGATGCGAAAGAGCAGCTCTTGTTCTGTTGCTGGTGCAGGGAGGCTCCAGAAAAGATTAGACAATCCTTACGTAATGGGTAACAGCATTTTAAAAAGGGATAAAAAAAACATAAAAAAACATAAAAAAACATAAAAAAACACAGCACTTCCCAACGTCACCTTCGTCACCAGGAATGCGAAATGGTCTACGTTCGAATCCTTCAAAATGGAAAGCCAACAAACAAGCTGGTCGGGCAACAGGAACTACAACACAGCCATGCATTAGGTGAGCAGCCCACTATTAGGGTGTTTTTCAATAACGAGACAATAATGCAGATAAGGTATGCAGAGTTCCTTGTACTTCTGATTAATGCAAGTTATCGATCTCATTCAAGGAGTACTACAAGCCACCAAGACTGCTTTTGAGCAGCTGGGACAGGAGACCGGACGGATAAACAAGCTAGTTGGCTTCGGAGCGGATGGAGCTGCGGTGAGTATGGGACATCGTGGAGGTGTCATTGCCCTGATCAAAGAAGAGGTCGGAGAGCATGTAATTCTGTTTCACTGCATGCCTCACAGGTAAATTTGATTAATGCTGTGTTTAGAAATACACTGAATGTGATCTAATATACTTAAAATCAAGAATTGGTATAATTTCATTATTACAATTCTTGTTAAGTCATCCTCGTCAGAACAGTAATAACTTTTTTTTTCCCTTAATTACTAATGGTAAATTGTATTATAGAAACATTCAGACTTTGAAGCTCCATACCACATATGTACATGTACTTACTGACTGACTTTTTTTAATCAAACCTGCTTTTACACTGTGTCATTCATTTAGATTGGAATTGGCCATGCTGACTGTCCAAAAAAAGGAGCCCATGGTAGCTAAACTTTATGAACTCCTCCACCTGCTGTGGAAAACTTACCACTTTTGCCCTAAATCTCAGAGGGAGCTGCAGGCAGTGGGCAAAATGCTGGGAGTCAACATCAGTAACCCTTCCAGCGTCAATCTTTTCTTAACCATGTTGTTTCAAAAAATTAAAGAAATTAATGATGTAATTTGCTGCAATCTCTGAAATTATTTTTTAGATCAAGTGTGAGATGGAGCGTGCAGAGTTCTGCGCCTTCAGCCACTTTATGGCTGATGTTTTTGCAGAACTAGGGAGCCTTAGTCGGATCCTACAGGGAAATGACTTGATCCTACCCAAGGCTTCTGCTGAGCTACAGAGAACAGTGTCTGAACTGGAAGGGATGAAGTTGAGGCCTAAGCCAGGAGGGAGGGCTCAGAAGTTTCTGAGCATTCAGCCTGAGGGAGAGAGTGTTACCTTTCAGGTGTGATACAATAGCAAATAAGAGAAAATATTTAGAAAATACATTTTTCAGTTCAGTTATTGGTATTTTGATTTTGGTGTTAACATGCTTTTCAGGGCATGGAGCTGAAAGGGCAAGTTCCCTTGACTGATGGTGTTTTCAGTAATCTACAGTCTCAGAATCTATCTGCCTCAGAATATTCAACCATGATGCATGGCCAGAGAGTCTAGGTGCAGCACTACTGGACTATGGCAGGGCAGAGGTTCAGTCTCTTCTCCAACATTTTGGCAACCTTCTCAGAAAGTGAGCAGATAGAGCAATATTGCAAATTCTCATTTTAGTATGGATTTAAGTATAGAGGTACGACCAAGATTAGATGTTATGTATTTTAATGCATCTATAACATGTTCAATGTTTTAAGTTTCACACATTTCTTATGTCTAAATGTTCCCATACCTTATTCCCTCCCCTAATCTCTCTCCCTGTATCTCTATTGACAAAGTGATGGATGCCAGTCTGACCAGGTCCATCAGGAATGGCAGCAGCTGAAGCCCCTCATCAGGACCACCTTCGCAGACAAGTCATACCTAGGGCTGTGGCAGACACTTCTCACCAAGGAGCCATATCGTTCAGACTTTGAGGTATGTGGGCAATATTTAACATTCTTCAGAATTTACAAAGTCATGTCTACTCTCCTGAATAAATAAATTGAGTTTTACTTATAGTTACTTTTATTTCAGAACTTCCTGCACTTGGTTGAAATACTGCTTGTGATGCCAATCTCCTCCGCTCAGTGTGAGCGGGGATTTTCGGCACAAAATCGCATTAAGAACTCTACCCGCAGCAGCCTCCATGTCTCCACTGCTGAAAACTTAATCCGTATCAGCACAGAAGGCTGCCCATTGGAGGAATTCAACCCTAGCCAGGTAGCAGTGAAATGGTTGTTCTCTTCTAAGAGGGCCAGGAGGCCAAATAGGAAGAAGTGGCCAGCAGACATGCTAGATCTGTGACACACGCACACACACACACACACACACGCACACATACAGGAGTTATTGGTTTAAATGTTATGAGGTATGTTTGTAAATATTGCTTGTTTTGTATTGACTTGAATCTGTTACATTCTGTTAAAGAACAAAGAAATCTTCTAGTTTTTAGTTGTTACACCGCTTCCCATATTTGTTTGTTTTTGTTCTCTTATTAGTGATTTACACACGTTTTTAATTTAAAATAATATCATAATATATATATATAATAATATAAATAATATTGTATGTATGATGATATAAATTTACTGAGATTTGCACTGCTCATTTGAAGTGTAATATATTGATGTTTTGTATACAGTTGTTATGTCCCTGCAATTTACCATTATGGGCAAATAAAGAAAATGTTTGTCTGAAAACATTTCTTGTTAAGGTTTAGATTTTGTGCCCTGTATGCAACATTAATGTCCTTTGCCAGTCACATACCTGTTTAAGTGATGAACTGCACTTCTTGTGGTTGTTTTTAGAGATGGTAACAGACGTTTTATACTCGTGCTACAATTTTGTGGCCTGTGCTACAAAACTATCAACGTCTGTAGCACCAGTGCTATGTGCAAAAAAAGTTAACATACAGCCCTGCTCTCTGCCTCTGCAGAAGGGTGTGGGGGAGGATGAAATGCGTCCAGCACCAGGGGTTTAGAAACAAATCCCCTTGTCAGAACCTTAGGCAGAAAAGCTGGGTTTGGAAGGAGATAGACCGACCCATCTCCTTCCCCAAACCTGAGACAAGCCCCGTCCACAGACAGAGCACTCAACTCACTCACCTGCTTGGCCGAAACAATAGCCGGAAGGAAGGCTGTTTTCAAAGAGAGAAGCCGAAGATCAAGGCCCGATAAAGGCTCGAAAGGAGGCAGACAAAGAGCCCTGAGCACCACCTGAAGGTCCCAGGTTGGGAGAAGACGCTGCCGAGACGGTCTGCTTCTCCTCACCCCCTTCAAAAACCGTGATGCCAAAGGGTGAGCCCCAGGGGACACCCCATCACACCTATCATGACCTGTAGAGATAGCGGCCAGGTAGCCCCTAAGTGTGGATTCTGCCCGCCCCATGGTGAAGAGGCGCTGAAGAAAAGACAGGATCACAGAGCTGTCACAAGTCGTGGGGTTTTCCCCTTTAGAAGCACACCAATCCCTGAACACTCTCCACTTGCTGCTATACTGCAGTCTGGTGGAGAGAGCCCGGGAGGCTTGCAGAGTGTCTATTCCATCCCTGCCTAAGCCGAGCCCCTGCAAACGCTGCCGTTCAAGGGCCACACATGAAGGCTCAGAACCTGGGGCTTCGGGTGCCATATCTTCCCTTGCACCTGCGACATGTCCGGCCTGACTGGGAGAGGCCATGGGCTGCCCTCCAGCAGTTCCATGATCCCTGCCATCCATGGTCTCTGTGGCCAGGTCGGGGCCACTAAGAGCACCCGGGCTCCCAGCAGCCTGATCCTTGTCAGCAAGGCTGGAAGGAGAGGAAGCGGGGGGAAAGCATATACCCTGTCTTGCGGCCATGGAAGACTCAGGGCATCTGTCCCCAGTGGCCCTGGTGGGCCCTGAATTGAAAACCACAAGGGGCAATGAGTGTTGTCTTCTGCAGCAAAAAGGTCTACCCCTGCTGTCCTGAAGCGGCCCCAAATTCTCTCCACAATCTGTGGGTGCAAGCGCCACTCGCCCGGGTGGGGACCACCCCGTGACAAGGGGTCTGCTGCTACATTCTGAGACCCTGGGAAATGAAAAGCCCTCAGGGAGGCACCGTGGGCCTGTGCCCACAAAAGGAGCTGCCGCGCTCTTGCATGCAGGGATGGGGACCTCACCCCACCCTGCTGATTTATGTAAGACACCACTGCAGTTCTGTCGGTCCTCACCAACACCTGCCGTCCCAAAATAGCTGGGAGGAAGTGCTTCAAAGTCAGGCTGACTGCCTCCATTTCGAGGAGGTTCACATGCAACCATGGACCCCAGTGCCCCCAAATGGACCTCCCTTCCCAGACTGCGCCCCAGCCCGAGAGGGAGGCGTCGGTGGTTATGGTCACCCTGGAGGAGCCCTGGCCCAGGGGAACCCCTTCTCTGACAGCCAAGGACCGGCTCCACCACCCCTCGGCTCTTCTGAGGCAAAACAAGCAACTTTGATTTGTCCTTCCTTGGACACACCTTTTGAACCTTATGAACCACCGCTGAAGGGGGCGGGTGTGCAATAGGCCCAATGGCACGATCTGGGCGGCCGCCGCAAAGAGGCCCAACATCCTCTGGCACCTTGCCACTGATACCGACCTGCCGGAAACACAGCCGGCAATGCACTCCATAGTTGCTCTCCTCCTCTCCTGTGTCAGGCACGCCCTCATTGACACAGAGTCCAGCATAAGCCCCAGATACCTGATCCTTCTTGTTGGGTTGAGGTGGCTCTTCCCCGGGTTCAGATGCAACCCAAGAGAGAGGAGATGAGCCAGCACAGCCTCTGTGTGAGCTCAAGCCTGGCTCTCTGACTGAGCACAAACCAGCCAATCATCCAGGTAGTTGCAGACCCGTATGCCTGCCTGATGCAGGGGGACCAGTGCTGCATCCATACACGTGCGTGGAGACAGAGACAGGCCAAATGGAAGGACTGTGTACTCAAAGGCTCTTCCTTGAAAGGCGAACCTAAGGAACTGCCTGTGATCTAGACAAATAGGGATGTGGAAGTATGCGTCGCGAAGGTCCACTGCTGTGGACCAGTCGCCTGTCCTGATGGACTGAAAGAGTGCTTTCAACCTGAGCATTCGAAAGGGAAGGACCTTGAGGTACTTGTTTAGCCGCTTTAAATTTACATTGCAAAAAAAACATTGCAAAGGTCGAGCCAACCCTTGTGGTTCCGTCCAAACCATGCTCTGCAGCCCCACCGAGAATGGTGAGCGCTGAGCGGGGAGCTGTCACCTCCCTAGGTTTTGCCCAAGACATCTGCAGATGCTTGACAAAATCTGGAAACACCGGCAATGGAGGCTGTCTCAGCCCCCGCGGGTCTCGGTCCAGCGCAGAAGCCCTAGGAGGGGATGGTGGGGGGGGAACACCAGCAGCTACTGCAGCACGCGAGATCAAAGTCTCGACTGACAACTCACCAGCCCCCGAGGAGGAGGTCTGACCTACCCGGGAATTGGCATCGGCATTATCCATTCCATCATAATCATCCTCACCCTCAGAGGAGCTGTGGCCAGAGCCATCGGTCTTATCCAGGTTATCTGAGGCTGTAAGGGACAGGGCATCAGGATGGGCGCGCTTAGGGGGGGAACCCCGACCCTGCCCACTCTGCAGCGCAAGCAATTGGTGCTGACTTGCAGCCATATTTTCTATGGTCTTACGCATTTCCTCCAACTGCCTCTGCATGAGGTCTACCCGGGGATCACAGACCGGGATGGATTCTGCCCACTTCCTCTTCCTGGAGCACTTCCTCCCCTTTGCCGGTACACCTGCATCAGGAGGAACTTGAACCTGGCCCGGCGGCATTACCTCGTCCGGACCACTGTCTCTTGCATCACCCTCCTGGGATGCCATCCTCCAACTGTTAATTAGCAAAACAAAATTACCACAAATATACGTATATGTATGAGTTTTTTTTGTACTTTATATGCAGGGCAAAAATAAATGTGAGGCAATCCCCCTTCAAATTAATGCAACTGGGGAAACCCTTTGACAGAACGATATGTACCCCACACACACACACGGTTGAAGAGAGGAGAGAAGAGAAGAGAACCCTCCTGCGTTCTGCCCCGCCTCTCTCTCACTCACCAGCGCGAATCCCCGCTTGAGTTAAACCCCAAGTGCTGTCTCTTTCCCTCTAAGAAAGAAATCGCAGCAGCAAAACAGGTAATAACAAACAATATAATTGCTCTTACAATATCCGCGCTCTTAGCGTAATCACGGGACGCTGCCGGGGTGCCCAAAGCAGCCCGAAAAAAAAAGCTAAACAATCGTGAAAGTAACAATTTTGTGACGACTTCTCAGTATATGCTCTTACCGACCAGGAGGATCAAAAGAGAGTGAGTGTGTGACCACACAGGTGTGATTAATTTGGTATAATGCTCCTGACCCAAGGGTAGATAATAAATGGTTACAGGTTCACTGACATGAAATAAAACGCTAGTCAAATTTATCTGCATTAGTGTGGATTAGGCTTTGTCCACACTAATGCAGATAAATTTAGAAGAATATTTGTTTTACTAGTAGTAAATGTGTTTGCCTCACTGCGATAGGGTGGGAATCAGTAAAAGACACTATTTTCTAGAAGCACTTTACTAATTCTATGCATATTCTTGGTGTCATTGGATGTGTATTTGGTGTATTTTTTTCTAACTGCATTTATTTAATGTTCTTAGAATACATGCATTTACAGATTAATTATCTGACGTTTGTGGAACATTTTCTATATGTTTTCATTGTAGAAACCAAACTATTTTCTCTTCAGTAAATACTGCAAATGGATTCAGTGATTCCATGTTTTAATGGACACACTCTTGTGATACTCAACTGAGGATGGAAAAGGTTTATACGTTTCAGGCGATCTGAATGCAGCCCTCCAATGGAGTTTTCCCCTCATTAACAAGGTCTGCAGGTCTGGACAGTGTTATTAGACAGCTCATTATTTTGTACTTTATGCCTGGTTTCCCAAGAGGTCTGCAGCTGCAGCCAAATACATACTTAGGCCATCCCACATCACACTCAGCCCAAGTATCAATCAAGAAAAATGCATGTCTCATATCTGGTTATCATCACAAAAGCAGCTTTCTTAAAATGAAAATTGAAACCAGACCTTGGAAAAAGCATGAGTGTAATTGAATAAATTGAATAAAGGATGACTCAGGTGAGCTCTGCTTGAAATCAACTTCAACTGAAATTCATTTGATTTTATTGTCCTTTATATGATCAGCTGAGAGGTGCACTTGACTTCCATTTCTTATTGATTTCTTTTGGTTTGATGAGTATGAAAGACTTGAGATATGCTTCAGAAAAAGAGATGTATTCCACTTTGCCTTGGGAAAAATGATAATGTACTTTGTATGATATGTGAGTGTGTTTGGGGAATATATTTGTTATTCACTGAACGTGCTGCATGGATGTGTCTTGTAAAACCTATGCCATGTTCATGTCATATCGGATTTATACGAGCTGCCGACTGGAGTCAGCCTCCGAGTGGAAATTACAAGGATGTGGAATTTTTTTGCAGGTTCTGATATCTCCCACTTGGTGTCACGAATTGCATAAGTGGCAGCAAATCCATCAATGTCGGTAGTCCAAGGTAAGAAAAATCAAGATGATCAGTTATAGTCACACTAATACAATCAACCGTACTCACAAAAAGCAAGTAATATCTGCTGCATTTCATTCATGGATGATTTCAAATTCAGAAATAAAAATTATTTTTGGTTGTGGCCGTTCCAACGAGTTAAACAGGTGAATGCTTTCAAGCTGTAGCAACGAGACATCATGCTGTTCTTCTGCCTCTTCCGATATACTAATAATACAAAAACAATGCTGCTCAAAGTGCTTCACAATTTACCAATAAATTGAAATTAAAGAAAAAGAAAAAGATAAGAAAAATTACAGATGAATAACTAAAAATGTTTAAAAAAGGAATAACAAAACAAGGGGTGCAACTAGAGATAAAAGATCAATAAAAATAATTTAATTAGAAAGGGAAGACGGTACAAATAAAAAAGTTACAATAATGAATAAAGATAGCAAAAATAATAAAATAATTAAGAATGGTCAACAGACTGCTGCTAGTTATAAGATAGAATAAAATAATATGTTTGCGGTTGTCGTTTAAAAAATGTCCACAGAGCCCTAAGACTTAAAGGCAGGGTGTTGTCACAATTTGGGGGTGTAGTGAGTAAAAGCATAATCCCCAAAGCTTTTGGTGTTGTCCACATTTAAAAGACCTAAGGGCTTGTGAGCGGATAAAAAACAACAAAGGAGTCTGCAATGTAAAGGGCCAGGCCATTAAGTGCCTTGAAAACCAGAAGAAGGACTGTAGGATCTATTGTAAGAGAAACAGAGCCAAGTGTAGATCACATACAACAGCTCTTGTACTCTGGCAGAGTACAAGAGAGTCTGAAACGTGAGACACCGCAGCCGGGCTACAGGTGTTGAACTGTAGTGAAAACTCTCTGGCAAATAAACGATGGCAACCGCTCGGCGTAATCTGATCCAACCGTACATCGAGCCAGAGTCAGATCTTGAATCGGGGAGAGCAGACAACGAACCGCCGCCACAACCAAGAAGATGACAACACAACGTTTCAGAATGGTAAATTCTTACCTTTTGTCTTTGTTATCCTTTGTTATCCTTATTATTTCACTGCCCACTTGGGTTTGTTTGTTCCACATTCAGTCACTGGGCGGGTCATGGTGCTGTAGGGGACAAATGACAATGAGCGTAAAGTTGTGACTTGAAAGTTACAGAAGTGCACACAGCTTGTTTCAAATCACAGTTTCCTAATATGGATTGCGTGGATTTAGTTGGCGACCGTGCGTTTTAATACTTTCACCATGTTTAGATAGACCATCCAACTCCTTTATCATCACAGAGGAGAGGGGAATCCTGCTTTACACCATATGGGACCTTTAATGTCTTGAAACTCCAGTGGGTGGGACGTTTTTGTTCCAAAACAGAGTGGAGCTGGAGTGAGTTTTGTAAATCAGAAATTTCAGCAGCTGACCAAGTAATCAAGTCATTGGTATTGATATTAGGGTCAGTTTGTGCTGCATGGCAGTAAAAAATCTTATTGCTTCATTTGTTCTCTGTCATCTTGGGATATGGAGTAAACACTGTTTGGGAGTTGGTGGTGTAGATCATGCAGCTTTAAAGGCATACTGAGTAGGGTTTTGCTGCTTGTGGCTTGTAAACACAACTTTAAGAGTTGACACCTCCTCCCTGCGGTTGCCAGAATGGTAGAAAACAGTAAAAAGGTACAAGGCCAAGCAGACAAGGCTCGTTCCAAAACGAGAGTGAATCTGTTGGCTTTCATCCCGGTGACTAGTACTGAAGGAGAGGATGGGGATATCGACGCGGAGTTGGTTTTCTGTTGGACAGGTAGGTGCCGGTTAGCTTAGCTATCAGCTAGGCTAACAACAGTAGCTAGCTGCCAGCTCGCTCTAACCAGAACTCCAGTTGGTCTGTTAAAGAGTTCGGGATCGCAGCCAGCGAGGCTTTTAGATACAAAACGATTCAGCGGCGATTCAGGAGTCGTGTGAGAAATTTGAAAGTGCCTCTGTCCAGGACTGGCTGAAACTGGAACTACTGGCCGATTCCACTGTGGCTCTTTTTTCTAGTTGGGGGATTTGGAGAGAAGTTTTTTTTTTCCTCCAGAGCCACTAAAGTACGGGAGTTTTCAGGCGTGCGGTCGTCATGAGAAGCGCCAAGGCACTTCTGCGGAATTTGAGCCAAAAACATGTCAAAAATACAATACGGCTTTAGTGCTACATACTATATGAAGTGTTACAGAGAAGAACTGGCTTTCTGGAACATTGTTTGAAACTGGACAGTAAAGGTTTTGGCTGTGTTGGTCCTCTGGTCCCATGGCATCAACAATTCAAAGCAGCACTTTCTAGGTTTACTGGACGTTGTACTGTTTTCATTGAAGTTTCTCTTAAATTAATCATGCTATGTTTGTCTGGTTTTTTTTTTAAGCTGAATATCACTTTTATCTCATTTTTCATTCTTCCAGTCTCTGTGAATGAATGATGGAGCATGTAGTTTTGGGATGCAAAAGGTTTTTCTAATTCCAGACACGTAATTCAGTTCATGTCAGCTTGGATATTGACCCTTCCTGTACCTTCACCATGTTACATATAGCTGTAGGAAGTGTAGAATAGATACCAAAGTCTCTTATTTTTCAATTTATCAGCCAATATTGCCACCCGCTGGGTATTTTTCTATTTATTACTGTTATGTGCATGAAGACTCTGTCGTCCAAAATGTAATCACACTTCTTGTTGGTGTTCAAGAGTTCATAACTGCCCGTCTTTACATGTCTAAATATCTGTAGATATTTATGAGTTTTGATATTTAGCTTCTCAAATATGTATGAATTCACGTCACCTTGCCTTCTAGTAGGGAATTCATAAAATCATGTTTGTGCTGTGTCCAGAATCGGATAGGAACTGCATGTGGTTTCATCTTGCTTGGCTTGGCTGGCTGTGAGAAGATCGGATCACTGCCAAAGACTTAAAACGTTTAAAATGTTAAAAATCAGACAGTCAATAAGATATGAAATGCCTGATATCGATTCCTATTCTGGAGATTTTGAATAAAAGAGAAAGACTTTAATGTAAAAAATAGTATTGAAGTTTTATTATTACAAGCCTTCACAAAATAATACATTTGACACTTAATAAAAATATGATACTGCACATTCATGTACTGCTGTAAAAATGTAAAAAATAAAACCATGTTATATGTAAGGTTGCTACTGCATATTGATTCTGTTGTGTGCTCACAGCTCAGAACTGAGATGTTTTAAAACCCAGTTTGTATAGCAGTGCTTTGATATATGCATTACATCCTGTAAGCTGCAGGAGAACGTCCCGACATGAGAACCGGGACAGAGTCGAGTCCAGGTGACACACATCAAACTAACACTTCAACCAAGAAGTGATTCATCTCTCACATCGTTCATTACACGGCTTTGTCTCTGATGTCTGTTTTTTTCGGAATAACAGACTACTGTTTTAATCAAAACTATTAGCAGTCAAGAAGTCCGGTCCTTTTTGTTGATTTTAAATCAAATTAACTGTAGACTCGGTTACTGCAGACAGTCCCGCTGGACTCGTTTTTTAAGCAGAAGCTTGTAAATTACTTTAGCTTGCAATGAAAACATTTAAAATCAATAGTCTTAATTTGTGTCAAATGATTAATATCTTTGGTAAGTAGCTGTGTAATGTGTGGGATAATTTACAGCACCCACTGCTTTGCATGGGTGTCTTAAATCAACCTGTCAGGGAAAACTGCGATAATGAGCGGCTCGCTGTAAATTACCCCTTCATCTCGGTTCACACTTTATAAATGTTTCCAAACCCCCAAACATTTGGCTTCGTATCTGGATTTATGACATTCCTCAGCCTGTAGCTTCTCTAACTGAATCGTTCCATTCGAAAATGAAATCTCCACTACTTAAAAACTGAGACAACAGGATAATTACTGGCATGGAAGTAAAATTCATGATTAAATATTATTTAACTATCTTGCTTTCGATCCGTAAAAATAGTAACATTCTGCAGGATGTAATTATGTGTGGCAAATATTGAACAGTTGACATCAGGTAACATATTTCTCCAAAATGGATATACAGCATTATGGAATAAAATCTTTAATGTCCTGAAACATTGAGGGTCCAGGGAAGAGAAAACAGAAAAACAAAAGGCCACCCAGCGCTGTCGATTCTTGGGAAATGCAGAAGCGCAGTCAAGTCCAGATATTGGTTTGATGTAGCGTAGGGCAAGAAAAAGTTATGTTCCTTAAAAAAAAAGAAAATCTCCAAAAATGTTGATGGGGACTCCTGGTATGGATTTATGGGATGCGAGGCTTTTGGTTTCCAGCAGAATTTAAACCCTCCCATCTCTCTCCGCTCCATTCTCCTCTCTGGAGCAGAGCTGGAAACCAGATGGGCGGGTGGGGAAATAGAAATAATCCATTACATTTTTACTGCCCTCATATACAGCTACACGAAAACCATAGAATTATGTCTTTTCGACACATTCAATTCGGTCAAATTGTCATGTAAAAAGGGGAAAAGGTGTTCTCGGCGTGGAGCGGGGCCGGCTTGCTGCTGCGGCTGGTTTCAGCAGCGAGGGTTGCCCATTCGGCAGAAACAGACGGTTTTAAAGAGCCGACACTGGCAGAAGGCGCAGAATTCACAGCACACGTTCCCCAGAGATTTACAGCTTCCCCATAGAGGAACGCAGTTAGGAGGAGGAGGAGGACGCTGCTTCTTCACACTGAACTTGTTCTGCTGGGGAGAAGCGGGGAAATGGATAGATAAATACTTTATCAACAGTTATGGATAATAAAAGTCATGATGATGTGTTCCCTGTGGAGAAATTGTCTCATTACAGGATAAAAAACAGGATATAATTGAGAATAAATCAAATGGAGGGGTATCAAATACACACATATTCACACAACTAATTAGAACATTAGAAAGTAGAAATTACAACTGAAAAGTATTAAAATATATGAATTATGTATGCAGGGTGTGCAAAATAACCAGTAGAGCAAACTGAGATAAAGGAAAAATGAATGAAAAAATATGTATGATATGAAAATAGTTGAAAAAAAAACCATTAAATCTATGCAATAAGAAATTTATACAAATATCAAGATAATTGCAATATATAACAAAGGAGAAAATATGAGTATGAAGAAAATATAATTTACAGAATCTACAGCATACTGTGTATACAGGATTTGCAAATTGTGTGCATTTTGACATCATGTTAAATAAATGGTCGTCATTTCCATGATGAAACCAACCATCTGGACTGAATACAGACAGGCAATTCTAATGTAGCTTACCTTTTTTTGTTTCTTTACTTTTTTGTTCTTCTTCACTGATTTAGGTAACTCTGAAAAAGAGAATATGTTAAAATAAATACATATATCCCTACAACTTACACAGCAAATACAACATACTGTCATCAGCATACGTGATGATAAACAACAATAGTGATAATGATATTTCACTTTGATATCACACTTTCCATTGCAGTCAATTGGACGGATTTCATAAAAAGTCAACCTCGGACATTAACTGAAACTAGAATGTATTCAGGTTTATGCTTCAGTTCTGTTTATTAGCAATTATTTGAAGTCAAACATTGGAGAAATTTAAAAGGTAAAATGAATTCTGTATTGGGGCTTTTAAAACAAAGTGAAGCAACACATAATCACTGAATTCTCTTACAAATGCAAACTTACCTACAATGACAACGGGCGGCGAGTTTACAGAAAGGCTTAAAGACAGGGGGTTAGACGTAGTGCTCTTATTGGTGGAGAGCCTGTCTTCAGGGATCATGTGGGCGGAGACCAGGAAGTAGCCTGTAGTGGCGAGGGTCAAGCAGCCGAGCAGCAGGCAGGCGTGCATCTTTCTCTGGAATACAAAGAGATGTATCCATCATTTTTCTTTACAAAGACACAAAATGCTGTCAAATAAAAGTAACAAGACAAAAATCAGCTGTTATAAAGTGAAGACATACAGTTCAGTACCTTCCACCGACAAGCCAGTTCCTCTAACGGTGGCTGATCTTTGTGTGCCAAAAAATATTTTTTACCAGCAAATATTTTATTAACTAGACTGAGCAAGCAAAGCTGTTTTTTGCAGGTGTGGAATTTAAGTTTGGGCAATTATTGTTTCAGGTAAATGTGACAGTAAATTTTGATATGGATTTCGGGACTTAATGACTTAACACATGATCTCATAAAAAGTCACAAAATGAGCACAGACTCTGAAATGCAGATTTATGTGCTGTGGAGACGAATTATGTAAAAATTAGTCTTCTCACATTCCCCCCGCTAATTGAGATTTGTCCAATTAGGCCGAATTAAACTCTGCTGTCAGTTCGGTCACTGGTCTCCTCCATACAGGAAGCGACTGATCCAAACTGAAGAATGAAATCCAGCAGTGAGCAGCGCTGCGGTCAGAGAAAGCCGGACTCTCCACCGATGGCTGACTCTGTGATTGAACTGTGAAGGCCAATTACCTGAGTCCACACTCCCACCTGTCTATCTGCCTTACATCAGTTACACTGTAATCCACTGTAATGTCAAACATATGAGTCAGATATTATCTCCGTGTGGTGAATATTACACGACCGATCCAAACTTCCCTCTCAGACACAAAGATATGCGAGGCTAATGTTTAGCATTAATGTTTCTATTGCGATAAAGTTTCCAAAGAACAACATTAGCGGCAGAACGAGCTGAACCGGGAATTAAGACTAAAAAGACGTCCAAGCAGCACCGCTGTATAAAACAACACAGGGAGCTGCTGCCTGTCTGACATCATGAAGGTGATGTCACGCTTAAGTCAGACCTGCTGCGCTCAAATCAGACTCGGTCCAGTTAGTTTGTGTGTTTGAGGCTGTGAGACAGAGGCATGGAGAGGGGTGTGTGTGTGTGTGTGTGTGTGTGGGGGGGGGGGGTTAGGGTTTTCAAGGCCCATACTTACATTTTTGGGCTGAAGCTGCCTATTATATTTCTATGCCAATATTCAATACCTTTATATTTTGACCATTTTCATGTCAAAATATTTCTAAAATTGACACAGTGTTCCCCGCAATCTTTTATTCTTATCAGGGTGGAAAAGCCTCTGAAACATTTAGAGCATCATGGGACACTAAAACTCCCCGGAGAATAACAACAACAATAAATCATATTCAGGCATACTTGAGTGGAATCTGATCAAAATTAGAATTTGAATCAGTTGAGATTATGGTTCCCCATAGAAAACTGTAATATTGATCAATTCTACAATAAGCATGTAATCAATCAAACTGCATCAAATCCATCATATCACAACACCGACTGGATGATATCTGATTTTTAATAAAATAAGACTGATATAACTAACTGTAGTCTAATGTATCTTCTGTAATGCTGACTTGATGGATGACCTACATGCCTCATTGGTGCCGGTCAGATCATTATTATTATAATTATTATTATTATTATTATTATAATCATTATTCTGGGTTGGAGTGGAGTTTTAGTGTCCCATGATGGTCTAAATGTTGTTTCAGAGGCTTTTCCACCCAGACAAGAAGAAAACTCTGGAGGAAATTAAAGACATTGAATATTGGCACGAAACATCGGCAGCCTAAATCCAGAAATATGAGCACCGGCCTTCAAAAACCCAACCGGTCGAACACTACATTGAACTGAAATGATTTTCTCTCATGCCCAAATAACATGAAGTTATGTGTCTTTCCATAAGGAAGAAATTTAGGCCGCCAGGAAATTAAGTATTAAGGGTTTGGGGGTTTTAAATGCAAGTGTGTGTGTGTGTGTGTGTGTGTGTGAGAGGGAGAGACAGACAGAGAGAGAGAATGCGTGCAATTTTCTAAATGTTTTAATATACATGAATGATTTTGTGTGTTTGTGTGTGTGTGTAGGCATATGTATGTAAAATCAAACAGTGTGTGTGTGTGTGTGTGTGTGTTGGGTTTGGGGATGATGGTTAGGCAGGGCAGGTAATTTATTATGTGAATATGTTTTTGTGTACATGTTGTCTGTCTGTTGTCATGTGTGATATCTCAGACACAGCTGATCAGATTTGGATCAATTCTGGAGTAAAGATGCATCTCACCACTGTGTTCCAGAATGACACCTAATTGGCCTAAACAAATAACCGCATAAAATTAAAAAACCAGCCACATGTTGAATGTTATGAATTTAGTGCACGTGTCCAGCTATGCTTTCTCTACATATCTGCCTCCAGGACTGTTAATGTTTGCCATATTGGAGTTTCGAAAAACCTTGAGTCCTCATCAGCGAACGCACTGGAAAAATCTCTCAGTAACTCAGTAAAAAACAAGCTGCTGTAACTATGAGATAAGAAAACAAGCCTCAGGGTTTGCAGCAACGTACCGGTCGCCCTTTGGCTGTTAGAGCCGGAACAGAATTTATACAGAAGGACACCGAGATGAAAAACATCTACGACCTCGGTATTTCAGCCCTGACAGCTTCAGCAGGTCGGCATCAAGTATGTTTTTTAAGGCAGAAAAGCGGTGGAAGCATCCAGCGGGCACGTCAGACCGGCTGAACGCGTCAAGCGGCACCTCGAGGCACCTTGACACACCGGCCGCACTCCGCTCCGCGTGCGTTTAAGGAGTCAACAGGGGATCGGAGCGGCTGCTGCTCTTGACGGGGTTGAAACCGCACTTCAGTAAATTTAACCATTTCAAAGACGTATAGAGGTGAAACAATGGCAGTAAACTCAGTGGGGGATTTAACGAGTAGCATAAAGCTGTTCACAAAGCTGTCTGGACAAAATGTGAATAGTATATAGTCTTACTGTAGCTGGTTTAGAACAGGGTATGAAGCAGAAAATATGATCTAATAAAGTTCCCCGGAGAAAAATCAGGTTACACACAGAAATTACAGCTCCGTTGTGTTTGAGTCTATCGGGAATTTTTGCTTCTTTAATAATCCATCAATCAAGAAAGACGTTCAGCTCAGGCTCCGTTCACGCTGCAGCTGAAAGTTTCCCAATTCTGCTGTTTTTCTCTTACATGTGACTCAGATCTGATGTTTTCTGATCAGAGTTAACAAGCAAAAAGCTTCATGGAGTCGCATTTTTTCAATTCTGATCTGAACCACATCCCGCGGCGTGCGACCTACATGAGACGTGTACTCACTGGTGTATCACTGGCCATAGCTGTGGTACTCATCATTGCATCCTGTATGGGAAGGTTGGGTGGTCTTTATGGCTTACTGGTATTTATCCATCTATAAAACCCTTATTGGAAAATCACCTCCTTCTATTGTGTCAATGTTAGACCGGAACCTCAGACTCTACCAAACCCGCACAAACGGGTCCAAGGTCCTCGAGTTAACAACACATCCTAACTAGAAATAACCGCCTCGCGGTTGTATGCCTCCGCCAGTAAACTTTGTTTTATCATTGCAAGGACAGTCTTTATTTATTGAACATATATAATTAATGTGATTATTAGGTCAACTTAAAGGATTTTGGTGTCTGCAGAAGTAAGTGACAGCACTTCCACCGTTTCTGTAGAATGACCCAAGATGGTTTTCTCAGCTACAGTGGTAAGCAAAACATTATGATGTCACAGTGAAGTTGACCTTTGAACTTTTGGATATAAAATGTCATCACGTCATCATTTTATCCTATTAGACATTTGTGTGAAATTTTGCCATAATTAGCGTATGAATTCTTGAGTTATGGCCAAAAACGTCGTTTGTGAGGTCACAGTGACCTTGACCTTTGAGCTTTGACCACCAAATTCTAATCAGTTCATCCTTGAGTCCAAGTGGACGTTTGTGCCAGATGTAATGAAATCCCCTCCAGAGATATCGCGTTCACGAGAATGGGACGGACGGACGGACAACCCGAAAACATAAATAAAAATGAATACTCTCGTAAACTTTGGTCATTTCAGAAACACAAACCCTCAATGATTTCTTTGAGAAATAAATAAAGGTTGAATTTGAAAGTATTTGAAGTAAATCTTACATCATTATTCGCCTGGGATGGCTGAGCAGCGTTAGAGAACGAGACCGAGAGAGAGAGACAGAGAGAAAGACAGATTGATATTCGGGGAAACGCCTCAGTTCAGTCAAAACTCAGAAGGCACAAACCGTAAGCTAAATGTGAAACTACAAAAACCGAAGTGACGTCTTTTGTTGTTGTCGCTCTGCACGTCGCTGTCAGTTCATATCGGCATCAGATATGAGCTTCACAGTATGAACAGTCAAACTGCCATCTCTCTCTCTCTGGTTACAACTGACGACTACGGGAAATGAGGTTTCAGTATTTCTCTCTCTCTCCTCTCCCTCTCTCCTTGTCTTCCCTATTTCATTTTACTCTACAAGCCGTAATTTCCTTTAAAACAGAAATATAACAAATTAAATCTTTAAACAAATCTTGAAATAACACACACACACACACACACACACTCAAACGTTACAGACGGCAAAGTATCAGCGTACTTTCTCTTGAAGAAATTAGACAGGAAAAAAAACCCAGTGAAAAGTTCAGCCGCTGTACTTGGAAGGATGGAAGGATGGTGGTTTGTTTTTTCTTCGGGACCTGGACTGAAACATCATCCATGAGTAACACCGACAGAAAACTCCCTTCACCCAAAAGCCTGTTTAATATGTACTGAAGAGATTTACTAGAAGGCCAGATACAATTAGAGCAATTGTGGAAAGAAAATAACATCCAAAACGTCTTGTTCCCTATGGAAGAGGATTTGGGCCACATGTGAAAAATTCTGATCCGACTCTCTGACTTTAATCTCAGAATGATTACGTTCTGAAATGTTTTTGCCAGTGAGACGGTTTAGTCCAAGCGAGGTCCGAACAGGGTGAAAACTTTCACAAGATAGAATTTCCCGTCACTGGAAACGTTTTACTTTTGTATAAACTTGTTGAACTTCTAGTCCTCTTTGATAGAAAATGGTCCTTTGCGTAGATTTTAGGCCAAAAGTACCAAAAAAAAATGAATGTATGTCGAAGTAACTGTTTGACAGAAAAGAGCACTTTGCTTAGGTTTCAGTCCAGTTCAAAAATGCCAAATAAATGTATTTTTAAGTAATTTTGTAGCACAATAAAAAAGCAAAGGGAGATTAATACTTAGCCGATAGCTAACAATTAGACAGCTGACTCTGAACCTAACTTGATGAAACAATTTGAAACATTAATAGCTCTTGACTTCCTTGCTGGAAATATCAAGCTGTTATATCGCTGGAAGAAAAGCAGCTTTGTTTTAAACTTGACCACCAGGCATGTCTGACTTTTGAAACGTTTTATTAGAGGGAGGGTGGCAGAGAGGAACATCTAATCCTTTAATAGGACTTACCAGGTTTTCACCCCACAGCGACGTTACGCAACTTCAGTAATAGTTACAGCTGTGAGTTACCCCCCCTAACCCCCCCTCACCCCCCCCCCCCCCCCCCCCCCCCCACACACACACACACAATATGTTCCCCCCCCCCACACACACACACATTCTTTATGCTTCTTGTGTGTTTTTGAGGTTGTACCACAAAAAGAATTTCCCCTTAAGGAACAATAAAGTCTAATCAAAATCTATTTTGTCTAAGTATAAATCTAAAACATTACACATGAACAATCTTGTGCACACACACACACACACTCACACACATTCACACACATACTGACACACACACTAACACAAACTAGTTTTCCCTACCCATCATCAACGCTTCAACACCCAAGTTTTAAGTAAATTGACAAAAACACCAAATAAGTGCAATTCGACTGATTTGTGCATTATAACACAATTTCACTGTATATTAACTATATTGTTTTTTGCAGTTTTTTTAATTGTTTTTTTTTTACAGAAGAATGATCATCTATTTTCACACAGTTTAGTTTAGTTTGGTTTAGTGTATTTGTACGGTGATAAAACAAAGACACAAAGCCATATAAAAAAAAAATCAGATGTATGGATGGATGTAAAATATGATAAATAACTGAAATTAAATGAAATGAAAGTAGATAATTAATGTAAAATAAAGAATTAATGGGTGCAGAGGAGACAAGAGGCTTAAAAATCAGAATTAGTTTTTTGGACCAGTTTGGACCTGGTGTGTTGCTCCTGTAGGTTAACACACAACACAGAATTATACGAATAAAAAAATAGAAATATAAACATTTGAGAATTATAAAACAGAATATAAGAAAAAATAGGATAGAAATAAAAATATAAAATGGTCTCTGTTGGAGCCTTGGACATCAGTAATAAAAAAAAGAAATACATATACATGCTGTACATATGAAAGGAGCTTATTAAAACACCTCAAAACGAACGACAGACAAAAAAAAAACAAAAAACAAAATTGAAGTCCGCAAATTGATGAAGAAAACATTCCTATTGAAGATTTTCTGTCCAAACGAAGACCAAACATTTGAGATTTCAAGATCACGACTGGACCGCATGGTAGAAATTACACCAAAAATCCTCCACACACACGCGCACACACACACACACACACACACTCTCCTGTGACTATGACTTTGTTTTTGGAGGAGACTTTCTAGGGAACGGGGGTTTCACTGGAGGAAGAGGAACATCAGAGCGTCCCGGCGGCCTGGTTCTCATTTTCAAATGATTTCCAGTAATTTCCATCACCATGGAAGTCGCCAATAAACGCTATCAGTTCCTTTTAAACTGATCTGCTCTGCTGCAGGGGCCGCCGGCTCTCTGAACACACAGGCCCGCATTATTTTCTCAATGTCTGTTTTAGCTTGTAAAGAATGAACCACAAAAATGAGTAAAACAAGAGGCAGACCTGCATTATTTTCTTGGTGTTTGTTTTTCAGAGAGAAATGAACGGCTTGAAAACCAATCAGATCCCTCAGGTCATCAGGCATGTGTCTCCTAAACGTACCTAGAGCTAAATCTAAATCAGGTGAAGGTGCATTTAGTCACTATGGTGCTGTTCTCTGGAACAAACTACCTGCTGACCTGAGATCTGCTTACAACTCTTTTAAAAGCAGTCTTAAAACATTGCTTTTTTCCTCAGGCTTTTGGTAGTTAGTGTGTGTTTGCCTTTGTGTGCGTCTGCTGTAGATGAATAGGACAGGGGTTATAAAAAGCTGTATTTTATGTATGTGTGTGTGTGTTGTATGTGTGGCTGAAAGGTTATTTTATATATGTGTGTATTCTATCTCCTTATCTGTTTATTGTTACTATTTTGCCTTTTTATGTGAAGCACACTGAACTTACCTGTGTATGAAATGTGCTATACAAATAAAATTGATTTGACTTGAAAAGCAACGGTTCAATGAAACAGAGACAAACCTGCAGTGTTAGATTAATTTGGAAAATAAAATATTAATGGATTAAAAAATAGCTAAGTGAATATCAGAGGCAGACCTGTGTGATTAGATTAATTTTTAAAAAACAGTATAATGGCTTTAAAATTTTCAAAAGATACTTTAAAAGAAATTGACAGCTTAAAAAAATGTATCAAAGCAGAAACGCACCCAAATTTTTAGATTAATCTGAAATAAGATTAATATGGATTTACTTAAAAAAAACAAAAAAACAATGGCTTAAAAATGAGTACAGAGAACAGACAAACCTGCATTAATAGATTAATTTGATAAAAACAAATGTTTTAAAAAAACTGCTTCAAACAGAAATAGATCTTCATAATATTATTGTTTTACTTAAACTGTACTAAACTGTACTTATACTATACTATGACTTGTCATACTTCAGTACATTTTACTGCTAATACTTCTATACTTTTACTTCAGTAAACTTTTGAATGCAGAACTTTTATTTTGAATCGAGTATTTTTCCATTATTGCTACTTCTACTTAAGTAAAGGATTTGAGGACTTTTCCCACCACTGACATACAGAAATAAAGGCTTTAAAAAACACACACAGTGTTTTAATTATCTGTATTTTAACAGAAGAATATTTTAATTTGGTTACTTTTTAACAGGAATTATAAACGGAGGGCAGGGGATCGAACCTGTGAGCTCTCTGTTACACACACACACACACACACACACGCACACACACTTGTGGCATTTCGCTCACAACTTACATCCACACAACTTACACACTCTACTTACACACATTACATACACGCACATCTTCCACATACACACACACACAACTTGAATAGACACACAGCTATACTGCGTAAACACACTCGACTTACACACAGCTCACACACTTTTTCAGCTCGCTCTCTGTTTCTAGCTGCTTGATGGAGATTTAGACTTGAACCACCAGACAGTCCTGCAGTGTTCCTGCATGATGAAGACGCAGCTGCTGGCTGACTCACAACACACACCGCAATATTTCACTGTCTTCATTTTTCTAATCCGGCCATTCATAACACCTGGAGCCAGTTCTGCAGTCCAGACACACAGACCAGTAGCTTTCTGTAATTTAGAGACCGGTAAATTCATTCAACATGGCTGACCAACACACACACACACACACACACACACACACACACACACACACACACATTTGCATTACTATACTTGTGCCGACCTTCATTGACTACATTCATTCCCTAACCTGTCCTAGCAGCAAAATGTCCTCACTTTGCAGGATTTTCCTCGTCTCGTCTTTCTACCCTTGTCAGGATATTTGGTCTTCATAAGCATAGAAATACAGCAATACACACACACACACACACACACACACACACCCACACACACACACAGCAACATATGGCAATATATGACAACTTCTGTAACACATAAATTAACTGAGCTCGAGACCAACCAAACTACCAGACACACACACACACACACACACACACACACACACACACACACACAGTGAATCGACCTACTAGCTTTAACCTAACTTCATAAAAGAATAATAGAAATAGAAAGAAAATATATAAAGAAAATAATCATAATTATAAAAAAAAACCCATCATAGTCAGTAAAGTTATAAATTCCATGAATGAAATATAGATTTTTTAAAGAAAATTAAATACTGAACATTATGGGTTTTCAGCAAGCTTCTGAGCAAAAAATACTATTGAACTGAATACTAATGACACAATATTAAATTGAATGTTTGACTGATGATGTTTGTTCTGATGATTATGTCACAATTAAAGTTTATATATATGTTCTTAATTGGCTTATAGTCTGCTTGAAGTGCGTCTCAGTGGACTTAACGTTACCATCTACCTGCAGAAATCACTCATTTGCACTTCCCATTCCATCTGTTTGTTTGTTTGTTTGTTTATTTGTCTGTTAGCAGGATTTCTCAAAAAATTATCAATGGATTTGCACGAACGGTCACGGGGCAAGGACGAACTGATTTGTCATACCAATTGGCCAAAGGGGGGCGTGGCTTCTTACAAAAAGGCATATAACGGACAAACAGATTCACGTAACATCATCAGACTTTGTGACCAATCAGCAGACAGAAGAAGAGCCAAACCCTCCATTATTGGTCCAATCAAACAACATGGAGGCACTGGAGGGCTCAATTTTGGCAGGTTGGTTCCTGACAGAACCAACCTGCCAATTTTTACAAAACTTGGTCCAGTGGTTGAAGAGCAGCGCTGATGGAAACAGAACAGACAGAGAGCTGATTGGTCGTGTGGTGTTGAGATAATCAGATAAAATGATTAAAAGTGTGTAGAATGTGAACAGACAGATCTGATGTCCCATTTCAGGTCCAGTCAGGAAAATGTGAAACAAGTTGGTAATGTGGCGTGGAAGAAATTATTAAAAGAATAGTTCACCCAAAAATGAAAATTCAGTCATTATCTGATGCCAGCTGAACCACAGGTGAAGTCTGTTAGTCCGTAAAACCGTCCAGGAGCTTTCCAGCATGACAGCGTTCTCCAAAACTACTGAAGTCTATGGGGACCGATCTTTAGAGCTCCGAAAAGAGCAGAAAAAGAACAGAAAATATCCATAAAATGACTCCATACAGCTCTTGCAGTATAATCCAAGTCTCCTGAAGCCAACGATCGCACAGTGAGTGGAAAAGACATTGATATTGACGCCGTTATTTAGAGCAAATCTTCATTACAGCCAGGTGTTTTAGAAAAACGTTGCACATGCGCGGTCGTGTGAATCTCCTCCACTTCCTGAACTTTCGTTTAGAAATCCGACACGTGGAACTGGAATATATTGACAACTGCATAGTGTTGGTGGAGGATAATCTGGTTTATCTCCATGTTTCATCACTGTTCTTTTTGAATCTCTCTGCGTCTGTGTTTCATCACCACACAAATAAGCAGCTCTTCATCTGCGCCAGAAGGAGTTAACCAGCAGATTTGTGTGTGTGTGTGTGTGTGTGTGTGTGTGTGTGTGTGTGTGTGTGTGTGTGTAAATCCAGCATCCGACTCCGAATGAACTTCTTTGAAGTTGCATTCATTTCCACTGAGGCGGCAGACGGAGGGCAGCGAGCCAGATGTCACCCATTTTCACTGGGAGACGATGGGAAAATGTTACCAAGCCGAGGCCGGCTGTGACCGCAGGAGGAGCTGTGGCAAAACTTCAAATGATTTGACATTTTTTTGTCATCCTCCGTCATGTATTCACTAACTTATAACAAAAAAAAAAGGCTGTCAAAGTGTGATGAGCCTGTGTAAAACTAAACTCTTGTTTAACAGGAGTTTTAGTCGGATTGTCTTTGTCACCTTCAAATATGACAAGAAGATATTACAAGTGACTTATTTATTTTTTTTTTTTAAATATTGACGAAGGCCAGCAGGTTCAAATGTACCAGATTTAATTGTTCTGTTTTTAAATAGCTGGCAATTAAATGCTTTTTATTGCTAGAGTTGCCTTGCTCTGTGTTTTTTGGACAGCAGTTTGAGGCCAGAGAGACAGAGACACAAAGACACTCTTATGAAATTCAGTTTGTAGGAATACTGTAGATTTAGTATGATCATCTTGTGAATGCTTTCACTGTCTGTCTCTTTTTTAAAAATATATCTATTTTTAAAAACATATATATTTCAAAATGTTCTGAACGGATTTGGCTGAAATCTCGGCCCAAGTTGATTAGATTCTGATGATGATCTGGATTTGGGATTTCCACCATTAGACGATTATTGAAACTATTATAACTATTATGCTGCGTTCATGTGCTGGTGAGAAAGTCCGACATCCGGGACTTTGGATGCTAAACAGCGTTGCTTTCAAGTGATATTTTGTCAGAAAATCAAACCCAGAAGATGAAGGATAAACAAAGATAAAGCGCTACAGAGGCTGCAGCTGTGACAGATGGAGGATCGTTCAGTTTGAGCTCTACTGACTGAATTCTACTTGATTTTGTAAAATTCACTGTAAACAAGCAAAGACCGTGCAAAGACTTGGAAGAGCGTTTCTCCCTCCACAGCTGATACTAAAACACTGCAAAGCCAATGAGAAGATTTACTTCGACAGAGGGCTAATAATGCCTGGTAGTCTCTCTCTCTCTCTCTCTCTCTCTCTTTCATAGACAAACACCCTCAGGCTTTTTATTTTGTTCTATAGTCTTTGTTTTATTTTTGTGTGTTTTTTTTTAGTTTTTCTGAAAGCTATAAAAGAGCGACAGTAAAAGTTAAGGTGATACTACACTGCAAAGCCAATGAGAAGATTTACTTCAACAGAGGGCTAATAATGCCTGGTAGTCTCTCTCTCTCTCTCTCTCTCTCTCTTTCATAGACAAACACCCTCAGGCTTTTTATTTTGTTCTATAGTCTATAAAGCTATAAAAGAGCAACAGTAAAAGTTAAGGTGATACTACAAAAGCAACAACCTACACATTCTTTCCGTTGACACACACACACATACACACACACACACACACACACACACATACACACACCGTATGTGAAGCATGTGATTGGCAGATTGGACGGAAGCCTTTGAAACTGCCTGTAAAATTAATTGGTTGCCTGAAAAAGCAATAACTTTAAGCCTAACTGCGCTCATGCATGTTTTTCATGGTGTCTTAAACAAACATTTAATCCTTCACATGCCTCTATAAATATGGGACATTAACATTACAGGCTTATCCAGTGCGTTAAGTACAGTAAGCTTCGGTTTCTGCATCATTAGTTAGGATGTCGAAGCAGCAAACAGATGTTTCAAACTCTCCCCCTGACCCAGAGAGTTTAATGGTACGTTTTCACAGGGGCATCATTTCACGTGAGGGATCGCGCTGCTTCCCAGTATGGGAAGCTAGATAGGCGTGCTTCGATATTGGTTCCTTGTTGCACCTGATTGGATGAACGCTGTCACTCGCTGGGCCGTCTGCCCCCCGGATTTCAAACTGGAAAAACATGGCGGCTCGTTTGCAAACTTTCTCTTATATTGCGAAAATAGTTCACCGAAATGTGTTTCTGAAAACATTTGAGGCGAGAAATAAGCCGTGCAGTTGCTGAATCTGTCTTCATTTTAGATCAACGACGGTTAGTTTAAAAGTTTGGGAGTTTTCGGGAGTTTCCAGAGGCGGCGCGTCATGCTGGACGCCCCTGATTTGCATAAAGTAGCCTAGACCTCAACTTTATGTAAATATGGAGCGGCCAACGTGACGCCCTGTCTCTCGAAACGCACCGCAGCTCTACCAGAATGCATTGCACGGCTGCTTACATGGAAATGATGGATCCTGTGTAAGGCTAAGTGAAGAAATAAGAGCCAGGGAAAATGATTTACAACACAACTAACGGATATTCCTCCTCCTCATAATCTGACTTCAAACACACACACAAATCAAGCTGCTAGTTTAAATTGGAATCATGGAAAGAAATGAAACAAATTATAAACAAACGTATAAATCAAAGATAAAAGCCCCAGAGAGCTTGTCAACATGGTAACATAAATTTTCACATCTACGTTGTTTTCTGCAGCTTGTTTCGTTTGTCTTGAAGCTGCTCTCTCTCCCTGCTCGTCCTCGGAAGAAAGATTCTTAAAATGATTTTGTACTTGACATGATCAAGATCATGAAGAACAACAAGACAAACAAGAACAACAACACAAGACTAGCAGCCCTGTGATTGGAAGATCACCAGTTTGAATGGGAGCGTGTCTATGTTCCTTCAGCTCTATGTTCCCTCAGCTCTATGTTCCCTCAGCTCTATGTTCCCTCATGTTCCCTCAGCCCTGTTCCCTCAGCCCTATGTTCCCTCAGTCCTATGTTCCCTCAGCTCTATGTTCCCTCAGTCCTATGTTCCCTCAGCTCTATGTTCCCTCAGCCCTATGTTCCCTCAGCTCTATGTTCCCTCAGTCCTATGTTCCCTCAGCTCTATGTTCCCTCAGCCCTATGTTCCCTCAGCCCTATGTTCCCTCAGCTCTATGTTCCTTCAGCTCTATGTTCCCTCATGTTCCCTCAGCCCTATGTTCCCTCAGCTCTATGTTCCCTCAGCTCTATGTTCCCTCATGTTCCCTCAGCCCTATGTTCCCTCAGTCCTATGTTCCCTCAGCTCTATGTTCCCTCAGTCCTATGTTCCCTCAGCTCTATGTTCCTTCAGCTCTATGTTCCCTCATGTTCCCTCAGCCCTATGTTCCCTCAGCTTTATGTTCCCTCAGCTCTATGTTCCCTCAGTCCTATGTTCCCTCAGCTCTATGTTCCCTCAGCTCTATGTTCCCTCAGCTCTATGTTCCCTCAGTCCTATGTTCCCTCAGCTCTATGTTCCCTCAGCTCTATGTTCCCTCAGCCCTATGTTCCCTCAGCCCTATGTTCCCTCAGTCCTATGTTCCTTCAGCCCTATGTTCCCTCAGTCCTGTGTTCCCTCAGCCCTATGTTCCCTCAGTCCTATGTTCCTTCAGCCCTATGTTCCCTCAACCCTATGTTCCCTCAACCCTATGTTCCCTCAGTCCTATGTTCCTTCAGCTCTATGTTCCCTCATCCCTATGTTCCTTCATGTTCCCTCAGCCCTATGTTCCCTCAGATCAGTACCTCCGCCAATGAGGTAATGTTTTCGCCCCTTTCGCCCCCTAACCCTAACCCTAACCCTCTGTTGCTGAGGGAACATGGGGCTGAGGGAACATAGGGCCTAATTTGGATGGGGAAAAAAATTCATGAGGGAACATAGGGATGAGGGAACATAGGGATGACCCCGTTTGGATCCCAGGGGATAAAAAATGGTTAAAGCAATAATCCTTGACATTTTCATCTAAATAAATGTTTGTTTTGCTACTTGTTTCTTGCTCCAACTGAACAGTGATCCAATCTATATCCAGTTCATAAATCTCCTCCACTGTCTGTTCTAAACAGCCGGTGTCTGGTCGCTCTTTCCTGGGAAAAATCCTCTTCTGCACAGGAAGTGATACGTTTTACGTTACGAACGGCTGAACAGACAAAGAAGAGAGAAACTCAAACTGCAGCAACAGAATTGCTCATCTGACGCTCTTATCCAAAGTGACTTACAATAAGTGCAACAGTAATGTGATTATATAATGCAATGTGATATGTTATTGATCACCGTCAGTGTTGGGCAAGTTACTCGGAAAATGTAATCAATTACTCTTTACTTATTCCTCATTTAAAAAGTAATCTCATTACTTTATAATTCCTCAGCAGCAGCAGTAATTAGTTCCATTCCTCGTTCCGTTGCTCTGCGTTTTGTTGGCAGCGGCGGCTCCTTGTTTCTCCCTGAGTTTCTCATCGCTGTGTTTCTGTATCAGATGCTTTGATAAACTGGATGTTGTGTTTTTCTCTGTGGAAAGTTCACAACGGACCAGAATGTTCTCCGCGTCCTCGACCGAGATCGATTCAAAGTGACGGGAAAACTTCCAGCTGCTGAAAGTCTGCGTCTCTCCCTCAGCCTCCGGCTTTTGTTTTGCTGCTTTAGCGAACGGCCGACGTAAAGCTGCTGCATGTCCTGAAGAGACAGATGAGGGAAACACACACAGGGGTTTGGACAAAAAAAAAATTCAAAGGAGAGAAGACAAAATGTTGAAGGGGGTTCAGGTTTAAGTAACGCAGGGTTACCCAACACTGATCACCGTATAGGAAACTGGCTTTTCTCTTTTGTCTTACCGCTCAGCACTGCAGAATAAATCTCGGCTCCTTGATCTCCAACATCAGCAAACCAAGCAGCCGATCGTAAAGAGATCAATGATGCCCCGACAATAATCCTGTTAACACCAGAGTGAGTCAGAGCTTTCTTCCTTTTCTAGACAGTCATGAGCAGCTCAGACCCAGGAAGAGCAGATCTGAGGATGTGTTATCGCTCCATCACTCTCGGCCTCTTTGAAGGAACGACAAGAGGTTTCTGGCAGGTTCTGGGAGTGGTGGCTTCAGGAGGATAAATCAGACAGTCTGTAGTAGTTCCTGTCTGTGTCACGTCTGTAACTGACATCTGGGGTCGCTCCGCACTGCTCGCCTTTTATCTGGTAAGAGTGCTACGGGTAGACATAAATTATTCTAATCTACAAGGGATTTAGAAGGAGAGATTCATTCTAAAACTCCTCCAAAAAATCTTCTTTTCCTGATGTGGTAATCTCATGCTAATGATTTCAATAACTATATTCAGCGGTGGGTTTTATACTTTCAGGCACATCAGAGCAGGTGTCACATTTTCCAAAAGGTTGATATTTAATTTCTCACACTTCAGGGTTTCAAACAAACAGGTGTTCGAGTTGGACGAAACTTTCAAAAGAGAAGAACAACTGGAAGCCACATGAGGAGCTTCATTCCAAAATGAGATATTCGACTTTTAGCCAAGTAACCTGATGATTCCCATAAAGTACAGCCAGGTAGCGCCTGGTGATGCCAACTCCTGCAGTAACCAGGGAGCTTGTTGGCCATCTTTCCTCCTTTGTTATTTTTATTTTTTATTTTTTTTACAGAAGAAGAGCTGGGTAGTTAGCATGAGCAGCGATAGCCACCATGACTGAACAGACAGAGAAAAGACAAACTCAAACTGCAGCAACAGGAAATCCAAGCTCCGCCCACACTGCTTGATTGACAGGTGATCTGTGGGAAGTGCAGTGCAGAAACACCACAGTGAGGCTGAGGGACAAAGATGGAGACAAATAAAAAAAATACCAAACAAACAAGAATCTCATTAATTACCACTTGAAAAAAATACATTTGGAGACTAAATTAAAAAAAAGAGGATTTTGTGGATTACCACTTTAAAGACATTTTTTACTGGGATTACGGGAATTCATCACAGCGAAGAACGGCCTCTTGGGAGAAATATTGAGCAACAGACACTGACTATTCTAGATCTATAATGAGTCGTCCTCACAAAGAGGCATATTAGGCAGTAAGTAAGCATTTCCCCGCTATGCATAAATATCCCAGGGAATATCTCATATCTATTCTCAGAGCGCTGTGGCTCTGACCGCTTCACTCCTCCTTACTGTAATGTTGGTGATCTGAAAATTGACGCTTCGATTCCACTGTTGCACTCATTGTAAGTCACTCTGGGTAAGAAAATCAGCTAGAAGTAATGGAAAAATACAAATAAAAGCACCATTTGGGAAGCATCTGGTTTATGCCAACAAAGGCACTTTGTTGGCATAAACCAGATGCTTTTGTTAATGCCTTTGTTTGTTTGTAAACCATGAGCGTTTTATTATTTATTATACAATTTATCATCGATGGCCGCAAAGGGATTTGAACCCGTAACTGACGATGCATTGATCAGGTTTTTTCTGATCAGGTCTGATTGTGACTGGTGATTTTTCAGCAATGTGATCGGCCGATCAGATCACCAGCGGAAATTATGCATTTTCATTTCATTTTCCCCAGACTTTATGCCATTTGTGAACGCTTTCCTCCAAAGCGCCTCGCGGTTCCGTGAGTATACAATAGAACAGAATAGATTTGCAACTTTATTGTCCTCATGGGGAAATTTGGGTTGCAGTGGAACAGATCTGAGGTGTTCACAGTATTTATAACAGAACACAGAGAGACACAATAAAAAGAACAAAATAAAATAACCAGACAAAACAAAAACAAAGCACCAGACAATGGACATCCGCAACATGCGATTCACTGTATAATATTATTAAAGTATAAAGTATTTTAGCATTGATGGAGGGAACTGAACCTGTAGCTACAGGGACGCACTGATCAGGTTTTTTGGAGCCGTTTCCAACCGCCGATTTTTCAATAGTGTGATCGGCCGATTGCCGATCAGATCGTTGATTGAAATTATTAATTTTACCCAGACTTTCTGCTAACAGCAAGCAGAAATGGTAAAAGTCCAATCCAGCAGTGTGCTTAACAGATTGTTTTTATAGCTGCCATAAAATGTGGAAATAAATGCTAAATTTCATCCAAACATAGTAATTACATGTTAGTGTGTGTTTTGATGACAGGTAGCCGTCGGCTCTGCCTTCTGTCTGGTACTGTATGTTAAACTGGTTCTGATCACTGATCAAAGGCTGCGATCAGAAATGAACTGTCAATACTAGATGAACAACATGCAGCGCTGCTAATGTTCTGCTGACTGACACAAATGGTCTGAGAGGTTTTATGGCATAGGTTCGACCGCTTTCCTGATCTGGCAATTTAAACTTTATTTTTTGATCGGGCATTTGAAACTGATCGGACAGTTATGATCAGCGGCTGATCAATCGGCGCTCCTCTCCCCCTCACCCTGGCAGTGTTACTCTGCCCATTGATCTGCACAGGATCACCAGTTAGAGCAAAAAAACGGCCAGGCACTGTCATGCTCTCTGACAGTATTAACACACGTTGTGGTAAAGTAAACACCTAAATTCACTTTATCCACTTTTTTTGATGTGTGAAGAAAAAGGAAAACCCCACATTGACAGTGTAAACCCACAGAAACCTTCATGAGGCTCAGTCCAGATCTCTAACAGAATCAGCATTGTTTCAGAAAAATGCTTTTTCTCAGTAATTACAGACAGCATGAAGCACAGAAACGCCAAAACTCCCTTAGGTCAAAATCACAGAATTAAGACTTAACCTGAAAATCCGACATAATAAACCTATTTGCTTTCTGTTTCCACTAATCAGTGACTAATTCCTTTCCATCTCCGGGTATCTGGTAACGGACCCAAATGTAATTGTATTTGAGCAATCTGCACGCCACTCAGTGGGGGTCAGAGGCCACATCTGTGAAAGTCCCTCTTATGCACAAGACATACAGGGAGAATATTGTGAGGAATTTTACGAGTTTCAGAAGGAGCTTCGCTTCATGGAATCAGGCTTCAGTCTGACATCTGACATTAAAGCTGAAGACTGTAACAACTGGGATTGAAAATTTCTGACGCATCATCAAAGCGTTTGAATGTGAAATGCTTCTGCTTTTTCATCGCTCATCCACTCTCCTCTACTTTTAGCTAACAAGGCAAGATAGGAGCAAAATTTCCACTCACCTTACCTGTGGTTGCCAGGCCAATTTGTGCGTCAGTCTCTCTCGCTCTCTCCCTCTCTCCCTCTCCCTTTCTCTCTCTCGTTTCTTTCGTGCGTAGGTTACCGCTCTCCTTTCTTCCCCCTCTCTTTCTCGCTATATTTCTTCTTCTCTCTCTCTCTCTCTCTCTTTAGTGCATAAGTCGCCACTCTCCTTTCCCTCTCCTCCCTCCGTCTTTTGTACTTCACCTCTCTCTGATTTCCTCTTTTTCTCTCAGTATATTTCTTGCGTTTTCTCCGTCCCACTACGTCTCTCTCTCTCCCTCTTTTAGTTCATCCCTCTCTCTCTCTCTCTCTCTCTCTCTCTATACAAGCCTCTCGCTCGCCTCGCTCTCTCCTCCCTCTCCTCTGTTATCGCTGGCTAAGTAGCAGTACCTTGCCTTGCTGTTAATAATGAAGACATAATGGGAGGTTTCCACTGGAAGGCGGGGCCAGCGCTGCAGCAGGGGGGGGAAGACGAGAAAAGGTTAAATTATACAGAGGATGGACAGGGAGATGTGAACCAGACCCTCCTGTGACACGTTGTTTCTGTTGGTGGGCCGATATCGCAGGCCGATACTGGCCTTCACAGGGAGAACCCCCTCTGACGCTGTTAGAGCTCATCGGTCTGTGATGTTCAACACATTGAGCTTTTTGTGTTGAAGTGTTATTTCATTTTTTTAATTCATTTAATTAGTTCTTTTTTTCCCCCTCAACCTGCCTCGTCTAGCCTACTTCTGTTACTTCAGTTTGTGATTTCCTACGTTTCCCAGAATGCCTTTCGACAACCCGCACAGAGGGGGGCGTGAGCTTGTTGCTTTCAGTTAAAGATACGGGTTCATACACCGCCCGTCAAAACTCTGGGGACGCCTTTCCTTTTCTAAATTTTCAGCGTGCTATTTGACTTTCTCTGTTATTTTTCAATTAAGAAGTAAGGGGAAAAATGCCTGCAATGCTTTCGTTAACATGAAATATCTATTTCCTAATACTTTTTTTTTTTTAATACTATTTCTTCATCACTCAGCTTCATGTTGATCACAGTGTCTCTCTGGTGTGAACAGAAGGTTTTTCATGGCAGAGCGTCTCTGACTGCTGGATGAAGAAAGTGTGAGCAGCAGTTCAGCTGCTGAGGAGGTTTTTCTTTCTAGTTTAATTGTTTTAGTGTTATCATCACAAATATTTACATGTATGATTTGAACTAATCTAAACCTAGTTAGTCTTTAATGGGGTTTAGTTCTTGCAAACCGACAAAGAAAACATGCTGATGTATTAAACATTTTCAAAAGCTAGGTGTCCCCAGACTGCTGACTGGCAGTGTAAATATAGCTTGTTAGAAACATTGAGGCGGTCTGTTTGTGCGTCCCTGTGCTGGTGTGAAGGTCCAACATCTGGGACTTCCAACAGCGTTGCAGTCACATGCTATTATGTCAGAAACTCAAATCCATGAGACAAACGATAAAAAAAAGAAATGGACGTCCTGAAAAAGACGATGTGGATTTGGCTGCTTCTAGTTTTTACAAAGTTCTGACGGTTAGTCTGGCTGACGACAAACGAGTAATAAAGCTGCAAGCAGCTGTTTTCCTAACGTTGACAAACACAAAACTTGATTTTTCTGGCATGTTGAGAAGGTGAAAGGTCATTTCCAACTTCATTATCCGACTTTGAATGGCGTTCATATGACATTTGTTTTTCTGATATATCCAATGACCTTTCAATGCAGGGTTTGATTGGTCCTCTCACTCATTACGCAACATCTACTGTGGCTGCATTGCATTCTGGTCTATTGAGGCTACTATTGAGGCTGAGGTCAGTGGAGAAATTGGTCTCTCTGCCTCTTCTACAATGGATTTCTCCCTGTATGATGTAATTTACATTCGTAGCTCCATTCAGTAGTTTGTTGTGTTTTTCTTCCTGGTGGATAATCGTAGACGAGGTGACGTCACCTCCAGATATTTCCAGCAGCTCCAGTGGAGTTTGATATGAGAAAATGTTTCAGGATGTAAAACATCAGCGGTAAACGTCAGGTTTTGGTGTCAGTCCCTCAGAATCAAAGAGCGAGGGCTTCTTTCTACAGCCACCATTTTGCACCGAGAAACGTTCAACAATCATACAGGGAGAAATCCATCGTAGAAGAGGAGAGAGACCAGTTTCTCCACCACAGGAGCAGGAGAGAGACCAGAATGCACTGCAGCAGAGAGACATGATGTGTTTTCAAGAGGTGTATCTCTTTTTCTTGACTAGCAATGACAGCTATCGCTGTCACTCTCTCCATAATGTTAGCTTGATATTGAATATTTGGTGCATATCCATTTTCGCACTTTTACTAACTTAAATAACGTAAAGCAAACAACTAAAAGGATATTGATGAATATATTTTTGATTACTGGACGAGGAAGAACAATTTACAACTGCTGTTTTTTTCATATTTGAGAAAATATATCCACAGAGTAGCCGATAATCAAGGTAACAACCCACAGCTGTATGTAACAAGTTCAGACCCGTTCTCTGGGAGGTTTTGCAAGGCATTCTGGGAAAAGTAGGAAATCACTAACTGCAGCAGAAGTAGATGAGGCAGGTTGAGGGAAAGTTGGGTTCACCAAAAAGGTAAATTACAACACTTCATCACAAAAACGTCACTGTTAGCTAACCTTTTCACACGATGAACACGTGAAAATGCAGCGTCCAGTTGGTGATGTGGTCACACCACGTCTCTACATGTGACCTCCCACAGCCTCAAAACACACAAACTAACTGGACCGAGTCTGATTTGAGCGCAGCAGGTCTGACTTAAGCGTGACATCACCTTCATGATGTCAGACAGGCAGCAGCTCCCTGTGTTGTTTTATACAGCGGTGCTGCTTGGACGTCTTTTTAGTCTTAATTCCTGGTTCAGGTCGTTCTGCCGCTAATGTTGTTCTTTGGAAACTTTATCGCAATTAAAACATTAATGCTAAACATTAGCCTCGCATATCTTTGTGTCTGAGAGGGAAGTTTGGATCGGTCGTGTAATATTCACCACACGGAGATAATATCTGACTCATATGTTTGACATTACAGTGGATTACAGTGTAACTGATGTAAGGGAGATAGACAGGTGGGAGTGTTGACTCAGGTAATTGGCCTTCACAGTTCAATCAGACCACACACACACACACACACACACACACACACAACTTCCACTTTCCGTTTTAACATGGGGGTTATTGTGAAAACCAGAATATAATCTCCTCACCAAGATCAGATGCAGCTGGACGAGATTGTAGCGTTCAGATTTTTACTTCCCATTCATTTGGATGGAAACTGACATTGAACACGTTGGTGAACAGATTCAACGACAGATCCTGCTGTAAGACAACAAAGCAGGAATAGGTGCGTCATCATTTTGCATTTCTATTCTTGGTTTACACTAAAATTTGTATTTCAAAATAAAAGTAGATCCGGTCTCCCAAACAGGAACTATTTCTTCTAAATGGTATCCCTCCGCTATGTTCTCTTCTATCAATAAAAATGCTATTTGGCGAAACTATGTTCTAAAAAGCCGGACCGAAGGTCCATTGAAAATCACAGCAGCAGGATCTGTTGTTGAATCTGTTCACTAATGTGTTCAATGTCAGTTTTCAGTCTATTTTCGTGGCTCATTCAAATGAATGGGAAGTAAAAATCTGAACGCTACAAACTGGTCCAGCTCTCGTCCCCCATGTTAAACTAAGTGGAATATTGCTTTAAGGTCGGTGGGATCATGTAAGGATACAGTAATTCTGGCTATTTTCAACTTGGGTGTTATTTTCCTAGTTTTTGCCATCATGCTGATTGATTCTGATCAAAATTTCATCAGTTACGTCACTGCAGAGCTAGGAAGCGCTGCTCTCCAGAACAGTCCAACAGAGCCAATGTAAACTCAAGCAGTTGAACCCAAAAGCACCAAAAACACATCCTTCTCAACTCAATAACACTCCAGTCTAAATCCAATTTTTCGCTTATCCATGGTCTGAAAATTGAGTTTGTTGCAGTATTAGATTTGTTATTTTGTCTTGTTAGCAATTATAAAGTTCAAGTTTTGTACTGGCAGCCAGCAGAGAAAACAAGGAAGTGTGTGAGCAGCGCCAAAAAGTATCAAATGGAGAATTAGAACTGAAATGTTGTGTGATAATTGTTGAGCCACAGCTGTTTTTGACATGTGTAGCTGCAGTGTGAGAGTTACTGTGTTGACGGGACGAGTTTCAATCACTTTTGGGTTCAACTGGTGAGTTTCCCATGAGGCCTTTGGATTGTTTTGGAGAGCAGCACTTCCCCCTGACAATATATAAAAAAACTAGTACTGTCGCTCAGGTGGTTAAGTGAATCTCTTTCTTTATGTTTATTAAACCTTTCAGTGTAACACCGAAATCCGGTCGGAGGAAACTTTTGCAGATGGAACGAATAAAATAGTACGTTTATCAATAATTGTAGATTGGCAGAAAAAAATAAGGACTTTGACAAAGCAGATTCTGCCAATAAATAAAAAATGAGTCACTTTTTTTGGGTTTATCATGACCGGGAAGCTACGCAACACAAGGTTGAAACAGCCTCTGGGTCCTGGAGTGGACATTTTTCCACGTCAGCCTCCCCCCCCCTGCCTCCTCCTCCTCCTCCTCCCCCTCCTCCCCCTCCCCCTCCTCCCCCTCCTCCTCCTCCTCCTCCTCCTCCTCTTCCCCCTCCTCCCCCTCCTCCCCCTCCCCCTCCTCCCCCTCCTCCTCCACACAGAGCGGGTCTGGATGTCAGCGCTCACCTCAGTCTGTCCTCTGAGACGAAGACGAGACCATTTAGCTGTCCGGAGAAAATGTCTTCCACCTTCTCTCTCATGAGCTTCCAAATCCTCAAATTGTCTTGCTTCCATGGATTTTTTTTTTTCCATGTGTGTGTGTGTGTGTGTGTGTGTGTTGGGGGCGCTATGAGGCTGCACATGTTTCCATTTGGAGAAAATAGGTGCAGCAGGGTCATTATGTCGACGAGGACCGGAGAGGAGCTCACTCTGCTGCAACGTGCTGAAATGTAATTGAGTTATCTGCTTATAGATACAATATGTAGGTGAATATGTGGCCCCCTACGAAGAGGGGGTTTGCTTAGTCATGTAGTCCACACACACACACACACAAACACACACACACACACACAGGCCTGAGGTGGTACCTTTCAAAACGTAAAAAAGTTAAATTTAGTAAACATGCAAACCGTCTGGAGGTGCCATGGGTCTAATTCATTCAAATACCCCCCACCCACACACACACACACACACGCAGACACACGCACACACACACACACACGCACACACATGCACACACACTCTCCTCTACAAGGAAGAGTTACATCAGATCTTGTACACTGGTAAATTTTCAAATAAAAATCACGTCACTTTTCCAGGCACAAATATTACTTGGTGGGTTGGAAATGTTTGTGAAACAGCGTTTAGAGCACGGGACACTAAAACTTTACATTGAAACCAACACTAATGTAATCCTCCACATTAAAAGCTGTATTAATGAATACATTAATTAATACATTAAGGACTATTTCCTTTCTTATACAAACCATATTTACTGTGCTTGGTGGTTTAGTGAAAATTTGTAAAACACAAATTTCTAAAACACAACCATGTCCAATGTGTCAGGTCAGTCTGTTTCTTATGAGGCAAATCTGGAAATCTACCATACGATGTTTATGTTTATGATTTCCATTTTTTTGGAGTGATAGTTTGTTGAGAAAGGTGAGTGTGTTAGGAGGTGATAGATAGATAGATAGATAGATAGATAGATAGATAGATAGATAGATTAGAAGGGGTTGCAACCATCTGGAAAAACAGAGCCACTAAACTTGGATGTAAATGTAATATTTTCTGAGCTATACATCATTATATTAACAGCTAGTTTCAGCCAAGCAATCACACTGCTGAAAGTTGCGTTCCAGTTGTGCTGATAATTCCCATAAAGCACGGTCATGTTGCCAACAACAACCAACAAAGTAAAGCATTAGCCAAAACCACCTGTTGAATATTTTCTATTCTGTGCTCAGATGCTTCAGATTCAAGTCATAAATAGGGATGAAAATGTCCAAACTCCAGTCCAAGGCTTTGGGGGAAAGTCAGCGCACCTCCTCAGGTCTGTCTTTGGTTTAGCTTCAGCTCTCCTGGTTCAGCCTCAGCCACCTATTTGCTGTCATCGCTGGTTGAAGTAAGGTAGTAGCTGCCCATTTCAGCTGCTGATTTGCCAACAAATAAGTGCGCTAATGTTAAGTCAAGCAGCTGTAATAACCGTAAATAAGCTTCAATTAGGAATTATTTATCCCCTTCGGGGCTTCCAGCAAGCAGGAACCACTTTACTCCCGGAGAATTTCCCTCCCCGCAAACATCGTGTTGGCAGTTGTGTAAAAGTCTAAATTAACTCTTGAAGGGAAAATCCACCCAAAAAACCTTGTAAACAAGTGCTCTCTAGGTGCTTGTGTGGTTCAACAATCACACAGGGAGAAGTCCACCGTAGAAGAGGAGAGAGACCAATTTCTATACCCACAGTAGTAGAAAATAGACCAGAATGCAATGCAGTCACAAGACATGTTGATAGATTGATAACATCTAACAGTTTCAGAGCATCCGAGTCTGGATTTGTCCTTCAACAGCACAAATGCAATATGCAAATGGACAGCTGTTAATCTGCTGGTCGGTCCGGTCTTGTCTCTTTCAGTTATGTGAGGTTTATTTTATGTCTTGTTTTTAATGTTTGTTTGTACCTTGTAACCGCTTCCTTCAAATTGCCCCATGTGGGATCACTCAAGTAATATTGAACTGAGCTGAATTCCTCTGCCGAGTTCCTGGCTTGATGTCTCAGTCCACAAACACTGTCTTGACAACAGTAGCAAATCTAAACAAAACTCTCAACTGAAGCATTGAATATTATCAACCTTTTGTTATTTTGTCTGGCCTCCAGAACATGGAACAGCCCGTCCTTCTATCTAACAGCACTCTAAGGCCAAAATACAATTCAGTTATATTTAAAGTCAGTACTTTTTTTTTTACGAATAACTGTGTGTTTTGGCAGAGGGTTCTGCTTCAGCCCAAAAGAAATCCACCTCAACCTGGTCATCATCTGCAGTACCAGTCATTAAAGGAACACTTTGCCGATTTTCAACCAGCTTTGTATCATTACAATGTCGGTAGTATATGCAAATTAACAATGTTTATCTTGTTTACCTCCATGTTTCCTGCACCGAGAGCTCCCCGTTCATTTGCCGGCAGAAACGAGTTTTGCCGGCTCGTATGGCTCTCGATCCGACTGTCCGTGGATGCGGGCGTACAAAAATCAGTAAGTACAATCTGTAGTTCGAATAGCAGCCACGCGAGCCGGCGCAGCTTCAAAATCTGTTCTTCTTCCGAGAACCGATGACGTCACCGGTTCGCGGAGGTACAACAGATTTTGAAGCTGCGCCCCAGAGACACAGAGAACATTAGAAAAACCTGTTGTTGTTTTTCACACTATATCCTGATTTCGGATAGCTAGAGATGGTTGAAAATCAGCAAAGTGTTCCTTTAAGGAATGTCTATTACATAAGACAAGCTGTTCAAATGATCCTGAATGAGCTACTTCACTAAGTATTTGTCTCATTTTTGGCTTCCAGAAAGTGTGAATCCTTAGAGGAAATCTCACTCAACAAAAAACATGTAAATGACCGTCTTTATTGGCTTGTTTTAGTCTTTTCATGAAAATATCTGGTATGTTGGCTTCAAATCCTGCTTTATGTATGTATTATGCATAACTGTGTAGCTGGGTAGCCTTTCCTGCTCCAGGACAAGAGATCCACCTCTGCCAGCTTAGTCTTCATCTGCAGTAATTCCACAGATGTACCTTGTTAAAAAAACTCTCTAATGTCAGAAAAATACGAAGACGATGAAGTATTTACTCCATGCTGCTGGCAAAATGAATCTCTTGGCCTTATAGAAGATTTTCCACCAAAAAACCGCAGCACATCAATATAAAAGTCTTATCTAGTTTATCTGAGTAATTGCTGCAAAAACAATAAGAATTTTGCACCAATTTACCTGAAATAAAAGTGTGAAATCAAGCTTTATTTTCTGTTTCATTTCACAGACCATAGCTAGTGGAAGCATCTTACTTTGGTTTGTGTGTTGGTTTTCTCTTGACTGCGTTGTGATTGACAGGAGGCGGGGCCTAACGTACCTGCAGAGAACATACAAAAGTCAGAGAAGCAGAAAGCGTAAGTGCGTCGCCCCCTGCTGTCTCACATTAATATGAAACAGACCAGAACTTGTTTCAAAATGTAAACGTTTACAGTCTGATATCAGCGTTCTGATGCAGATTGTTGGCTTCTCATTCACAGTGATGGATTACAGTCTCAGAGGTCTCCATCTGTTTTATATGTTGTTTGGAATTGAATGGGAGTGAATGAGTCTGACGCCTGAACTACACAGCATGCCTAACATTTGCGTATGCGATGTTGTTGCGGAGCAGTTGCAGCACTTTATTCATTTTAAGCTGCTACACCAGTTCTGTTATTAAGCCTATCGATATTTTACATATGGGTAAGTTTGCTTATTTTTCCATAAACAACTCGGTAACACTTTACAATAAGGGTACACTAAGTTAAGGGTTAGTTAATGCTTAATAAGGGTTAGTTCATGCTTAATAAGCATGAACTAACCCTTAATTAACAGTTAACTAATGTGTGATTTACTAATGGTGTTCATGTTAACTAAGGTATTAATTTATACATTATTTAATAGTTTATAAAGATGACAAATAATGTATAAATTAATACCTTAGTTAACATGAACACCATTAGTAAATGATTACCAGACACTGTTAACTGTTAATTATGGGTTAGTTAATGCTTATTAAGCATTAACTAACCCTTAATTAATGTACCCTTACTGGAAAGTGTTACCAACAACTCAAGTTGTACCGTGAGGAACATTAATGGACCATATAGGAGACTTATGCCACAACAGAAGCATCTCAGCGCCTCCATACACAACCTCATCTCCAACATTTATTTAAGTGACATTGGTTGATGTATCTTATTGTGATAAATGTGTATACTAAGCAAAATCTTGGCATTTATTTACATTTATATAGCTGATACGGTACAGACGGATGTGTAGTCCGTCAAAAATGGAAGCCGTGCGTATCTCTGCTTCAGATCCGTCAACATGCTGCAGCCAGTTCAGCAGCCGCAGTGAAGTAAACGGCTGCGTATCTGATCGACCCTTCTGACACATACGGACACAACAGAAACAGCCGCTGTAGTTACGATGTGAGAGGTTTGGCAAAACTGATTCCAAAATATCTGCGGGCCGGTTGACGGTCTGGCTCTTGGATGCGTCTGGCCTCTTGCTCTGGACTGGGTTTTGGGGGTGGGTGCCATGTTTCTAGGCTTATTGGATGCTGCAGTTATTGATTTGTTTGTTTGTGTGGGTTCACGCATTTTTACCAACATGATCTCACACAAATACGTGAAATTACCACAAACTCTGGAACAATGATCTACGTGCTGTGGACACGTTAGGAGAAAATAAGGTTTCTCCACCACAAATTGAATTACGTTCCAAAGGTTGGCTAACGGTTACGTTTAGGCAACTAAAGCATCTTGGTTAAGGTTTGGGAAAGGCTTTGGTCGGTTAAATAAGAAAAACATTCCCTAAAATGAAAATGTAAGGTAGAAATTTCCTTCGTACAAACTGGGAATTGAACTCCCGTCTCCGGCGTTGAAGTCAAACTCATCGCCCATCCAGCACCCGACCACAACACCCTGACTGTCACTGAGCTGGGAAGACGTAATTTTAACTCTTTACGTTCCACCAACACATAATTTGGTGTTAACAAGTCGTGTTCATTTCAAGTTTTTCTGTGAGATCAGGTTGATTTTTACATTTTAGGGTTATATAATTTGTCTCTTACATACTTGGAACCAACTTGGCTTTCTGTTGAAACGGCCTCTTGTTGCTAACAATGAGTTTAAACGACGTCTGGCAACAAAGATATATTATACATATTTAGGTTTAGTTACTCTTTAACCATGACCAAAAGTTTAGTTGCCCATTGTTACCCCTAACCTTACACACAGTTGTTTTAGCCGTTAGCAAACAGTTCCACATGACGAATGTAGAACTGTAAAATGTTGTGTCTATTCGTGCTATGCTCACATAATGCTTTTGTGGTGGAGGAATGTAATTTTCACATTACACGTAATCTGTTTTTCAGAGTTGGTGCTTATGTTTTTTTGTGGGTTGCTGGAGTGTCTCTGCTGTTCGTCTCACTCTGGAATGACATTTTGATTTAAGCTTCAAGGGAACGCAACTTAACACCTCCGTGAGTTTCACCAGTAGATCCCATTTCCCAGAAACATCTCCCTTTATGTGCGGTTTGGTTAATGATCTGCAACATTTTAATGGCTGCCTTTTCATCAGGATAAGCAAATTTACAATGGCCAACATATCTAAGCAGACCTCTTAATCCCCACCTTGGCTTCAGTAACAAACAGGCTTTTAGCCCCGCTTGACCCGCTTGTAAAAGAGTTGAAGAAGACATCCAGGCTAAACAGCACAGGGTTTGGATCGCTCTGCCTGAGGAGCTCAAGCTGGTGAAATCATAATCTCCTCATAAAACAAATTTTTTAGACAATTTTATTTCTCCCTCTCTCTTGTTCCTATTGTTTTCTCATTGCTTTTATGTATTTCATTCTCCTGTCGATCTGTTTTTAATCCATGTCTGGCACGTTAATCATTTCATTGTGACCCTTACTGTTGTTTTATTGCTTGTAAAGTGCTTGGCAACGCTTGAGAAATGTAAAAACATTTCCTCGACAAAGCAAAGAATAACAGCAGCGCAGCACGTCTCTTTGAACCACTTCTTAAAACTTTCTTTTGATCCCTTATTATTTGTTCTTGATGTCTTTCCATGTGCTGCTTTTACCTGGATGTTTCTTGCTTTACTTGTATTGTTCTTAAATTATTATAAACTAGTGCAGCGCCCATTCAAAACATGCCTGTTCATGCCCTGAACGGGCCTGGAGAACCGCTCATCCAAACAACTTCACACTCGACACTGCGTTTCCAGTCGCTTGCTTTGAGCCCCGCCGCTGCACAGAGCGCTGTTCGCTTGTTTATTCAAAGTTTATTAATACTGAACGTGTCGCGTGTCCAATCCGACGCTGCACGTCCTCGGGTCCCCAGCAACACACCCGCCAAGTGTGAAGTAGATCGGATGAACGGTTCTCGAGATATGTGAAGGACACACAGACAGACAGAGATTCCTTGCTTTATAGTATGATTATTACTTAAAATGTGTATCTTTTTTTTTTTTTCTCCTTTGTACAGTACATTATAACTTTTAAAAACAACCGTACAAATAAATATCTAATATGTCCTGTCTCAGTTCACTGTATATTGTCCAATAAAGCAGAAATACCATAGCAATAATTTTGAAAAAGAGTGATTATGCTTATTCTGAAAAATTAAATACTACAAGAAGTGCTATTCTGCCGAGAATAAAACAAGTATGACAGCATAAATTACAGTAAGAGTCCAAAAGATTTTAAAGCTTTTAAAAAATAGGTGATTGATTGGTGGATGACTTAAAAAAGGAAAATTGTTGTTAGATAGTGAGATTTAAGACACCAACATCATTTTATAAATCTTGAAATAATGGTTGATAGATTGATACTTTAGGAAGATAGATAGATAGATAGATAGATAGATAGATAGATAGAGAGATAGATAGATAGATAGATCAAAGCAATGAACATTCATCACCAAAGCTGTTGTCAAAATCAATAAAAACAAGAATCACGTTAAACGGAAACAGTACCATCATTTGTCTTCATTCTGTCCCGTCTATTTGGACAGAGTAGGTGTCACTTCTTTTCAAGTTGTGTTTATCTTGTTCTGGAAGCAATTTGACGTCCCAAAGTGTCTGCTGGACCGAAGTGAGACCAGAGTGTGTTTCCCCTCCACTTCAGCATTAATTCATCCAGATATTACTTTCAAATGAAGCCAAAACCCAGAGGCTGTCGATTATTACCACTGGCAGCTAATACAAGTGAAGATCAGAGTTTTGCTCCAAATTAAACATCCATTGTTTGTAAAAAAGAAAAAAAAAAGTGCCACTTGGTTTATATCTTGGTCAGCAGAGATCAACAGACATTCACATTATTATCATTATATTGAGTGAGAGTCTCCATGCAATGATTGTTTTCCCCAAATTGCAAATTGCATTTTGGAATTGAACGCATTCCTTCTGTTGTAATAAGTCTGCTTTTTGTCAGTTTGTTGGTGTCGGATGATTTCTTTGTTTTCGTCATTCGGTGATGTCTCACTCGGAGCTGGTTCTCTCTCCAAGACTGGAGCTTTTCCTTTTCCTTGGTGGTTCAAAATGTTCACGTCGATGTTGCTGCTGTTTCAATGTGTTAAATGAAGGAAAAACCTAAAGTACTGAAGTGACGGTCGGTTTTGATCTCGCCGTCTCGGCACCGTCTCCCAGGGGAATGTTTTCGGCGCTGTGTTTGACACTTCTTCACCTCGGCGTCATGCGGCTTCTCAGCAGTGTGGAAAAGAAAATGTGCTGGAACTTAGTCTTGGTGTGGAGAGAAGCAGAGGAGAAGCAGACCGTGATGGGAAATTGACCAAATTAACTGAACCACCAAATGCACTTGAGCTGTGGCTGCAAGTTTCTTGGGTCACCAGAACACTGTGGCACGATAACAAAGTTTGCCCAAACTGGGGGAAAAAATCTCCAGTTTTGCAGATTCCCACTGTGACGCTTATCCACTGCCCTCTATTTACGTCCAGTATGCCTTTTTTTTATTCCCATGACCCCTCCAGGACACTGTACTTAGGTACAGTAGGCTAGGTAGGTAGGTAGGCTGTTGTGTCCTGCTATAATCTGTTTTTGTGTGTCTTGCTCTTCCTGATGTTTGTCCTACAGCAGTGATTCTCAACCTTTTTCATATCAAGGACCCTCGTTTAGTCCACATTAGAGCCACGGACCCCCATTTGATGAGATTTTGTCTCTCGAACCAAATCAGAGAATATTTTTATTGTCAGATATGATTTTGTCCAGAATCCCATGACTGTCTGTATTGTAGGTAGAGAGATAACAGAGAAACTATGATCAAAACAGTCATTCTTCTACATTCTCTAATTGTGTTAACTTCTTCTAAATGAAAAAATGCTGAAGTTTAACAATTCATCAATTTGCTGGGGACCCCCTGGAACCCCCTCAAGGACCCCTGGTGGTCCCCGGACCCCGCGTTGAGAACCACCACTGTCCTACAGTATATTATTCTGTTCTATGATTGATTGTTGATCAGTTAGATCTAGTCAGGCTCATTCTCTGTACAGTCCTTGGAGACATGCTGTGATAAAGGGCTGTAGAAATAAACAAACTTGAACTTGTACGTACAACGGTGCTTGAAAACAAATCGTTTGATTTAAAATCTTGTTACCAAGGAAACGTTAAGCAGAGCAGCGTCACCGCTCACTCTGTCAGCTCAGCCTGTCGACCCAGCGGCGGTCTGACCGTTAGGCCGGCAAAAGAAAAGAATAGAGCTAATATAAACTTATTTTTCATCAATTTAAAATAAACTGATTTACTAAAAAATACCTGTTTTTGTTACAGTAAAGAATATTTCAATCCTGAGTCATGGCCATAACTCAGCCTACAGTGTTAGTGGGCTGCTTCACTTTCAGCGCAATATTGCCTCTTGCCTCTATTGCCTTTAAACCTGCAATAAGCTGTCAGACCTTCTAACCAATCCTGAACCTAACGTGTGCTATGTGGAGATTTCATTGAGACATAATGATATAAACCAATATCCTGTGTTGCTGTTTTCCCCTCTTTTCTAAAGCTTGTTGTCAAATCCCGCTCCTGAACGAAGCTCCTCCTGCTCCATTCAGCAGCTTTTCATTTTTTAAAAACTAGCTTGTCTCCTCCCTCGCTGTTTAAAAGCGGCACTCTCCCCCTCTCATTCCTGAAACTTTTTCTTGTAATGGCGGAATCGATGAAACGAGCGAGTAAACTTGTTAAACTAGTAAACTTGTTAAACTAGTAAACTTGCTACCTTCCTCTTCACTTGTCATTGTGGGACATGTGACCTTCAGCAGGAGAAAGATCTGTCAAAGTGAGACTGGTAACCAGCGACACTTCTCTGTAGGTACGGTTAGCTTAGCTATTGGCATTTATGCACAGTGCTTTGAAAAGTTTGTCCTTGGTAGGCCTCCGTAGTGCAGTGGCTTTGCTGTGTGTTATTTACTGAATGTGTTGCGCTTTCTGTTGCCCTCTAGTGGTCAGAAAATTTTGCTTATTGCAGCTTTAAGCACATATTTCTTGCCACTGCACCAGTTGCTGCAGGACACGTCAAAAATAAAGCAAAGCTACCCAAGTGGTGCAGAAGAACAAAAGAGAGAGGAAAACCGAAGAGGTGATGTATTGAAAGGATGTATTGAAAAGGGTGAATGTTGGGACTTGGGGGGCCCCATGTTTGCCTTTGCCTCGGGCCCCCAAATCATTACATCCGCCCCTGTGTCGACCCTGAGGCTGGATAAGACGGTCAGACTGGAGGCAGAACGTGGAAACATATTGTTGGAGTTAAGAGGCAGCAGACACAGATAATATGACAGGTGGAGCGTTGCAGCGAGCGGAGGAGGAGACAGCAGGGCCAAAGAAAAACAAGTACAGATGCTGCACAGAGCCACGGCGCTGGTGTAGGAAAGTTACAACCAGTGCTGGGCAAGTTACTCGGAAAATGTAATCAATTACTCTTTACTTATTACTCATTTAAAAAGTAATCACATTACTAATTACTCAACAAGAGCAGTAATTAGTTACATTGCTTTCTGTTTTGTTGGCGGTAGAAGCTCCTTGTTGGCATCGGCAGGTTGTTTTTCCCTGAGTTTCACAGACTGTAACAACAATAAAATGCCTCCCTCCCACACTGTAAACAATATTAAGGCACTTAAACTTAAAAACATACGTTTCCTTGCTGCCTTCAAATTGTGAGTTGACTGAAATAGCACTGAATAGTCAGGTCAAAGATCATTAGTTGTTCTAATGTAGTAAAACTAACTGAGTGAACTTAAAGGTCCATATTTTCCACTCTCCAGTGTTTTATTTTGTGTCTTGAGGTCCATTCAAAGCTGTGTGTGTGGTGTCATGTACCAAAAACACTCTCAATCCATTTTGACACGTTCATTTTCTCTGAGCCTTACCAAGAACAAGCTGTTTCTGTCGCCGTGTCTAACTAACGACCCCTCTGTTCCGATTGGCTAACCGTTTCAAGAGTGAAACGTGAGACGCCGCGGCCCGGCGGCTACAGGTAGGGAAAACTCTCCGGTAATAAACAATGACACCCGCTCGACCGCTTTGAAAAAAACACTTTGTTAGTCTATTATTTCTTACAGAAATGATAATGAGCGAACCTTTGTGACGCCACAAAGTTACGGAAGTCCAAACGGCTCGTTTAGAGGCTCGCTTTTCTAATATGGATTGTGTGGATTTAGTTGGCGACCGTGCGTTTTGATACTTTCACCATGTTTAGATAGACCATCCAACTCCTTTATCATCACAGAGGCAAGGGGAGTCCTGCTTTACATGATATGGGACCTTTAAGACAATAAGTTCAATCATCAAGTGTTTACAAGTTGAATGCATTAATTGATGAACTGCATTCCAGTGTTGCTTATTCTTTCACTAGTGAGGTTTCAGTGCGAGATGCTCTTGTGTCACATGATTATTACACTGTTTGGCATTAAGTTTGCAGCTGCAATGCATGTGCTTGAAGTGGATACTACTTGCCATGTGTAACAGAGAATGTCTGCTTCACCTTATTGAATTTCGAAAAATCTGTAGATACTAAATTTTATTATGTTTTTTTTTATCTATGATTCACCTAAGATACAAACATAACAACTCTCCATCCGGTAACTTCATTCAAACCAGAAGAAGGAAGAGTTTCTGGAGAGTTAAACCAAATGCAATGCATACTGCGAAGTCGGCTAATAAGCTCTATATAATGATCAGTTTATAGTGAATGCTTTATAAGGTGTTCTATCAACTCATAATTTTAAGTCACAAGACGTGAACTCATGATTATAAGTCATGAAGCTCAAAACTGGCACTTATCAGTTGAAATTGACAAACACATCAATATACATTGTGTTAATGGATAAAGATGAGTTGATTTCACTCAATGAGGTTTTACAGCATTGTGAGTGTTGAAAGGCTCAGGAGTAATGGCTCACTGAAAGGACCTGTGTGTTGTGCATCGTCATCATCTGACAACCAATTAGATGATTCCTCATGTGAAGATGGATTGTGGGAGTCTCAATGGAAATTGAGCTACAGTTGTGCCATAGCTAAGGTTTAATAATCAAACTTTGTATTCATGAATTGGATACAAGTAAAAATATCAGCACAATACAAAAGATATATAAACATACTGTACACTGTGATACAAGTTCCTTGTCCTTGCTTTACCAGTAGATTATGACTAGGAAAGGAAAGTATAATTGGTAACTAGATGCATTTCAGTGTAATTTTGCCCATCTCACTATTTGTTTATGTGTGTGTGAGTGCGCTAGATAGAGAGTGAGTGAGTCACTGAGAGAAATTTAGGGAGAGAGAACAGAGAAGACAGAGGTTTAGGGGCATCAGTTCACTAAACCCTAATATTGTTTGGATCCATAATCAAACTGTTTATATCCACTTCATTTCTGGTGACAAAGTGGAGAAATGACTGATGGCATAATTATTAGAACAATGTGATGATTAGATGTATATTATCAGTGTAGAGGGAACATTTGTCCTGAGTGCTGCTCTGATGTGAATGTTTTAAGATGCGTCTTCAAAATGCATTTCTGCCTATTTCTGCTTGTATTTTCCTCTCCGTTGTGAGAATAAAAACAACAAAATCAAACACTCGCTGAGGACAGTACCATACCCAGGTGCCGCCCATGGAGATGCCCAAACTGTTACCTGTCCGACAACTACAAACTACAACTCCCAGCAACCTCAACCGATTGCACATGCGCAACAGCGATGTACGGTAACCGAATTAGAAACCAAACTGACCACCGCCTCAGATGCTTTAAAACAACTCTCATCTTTTGAGGAGAGACACACACTGAACTACAATCATGTCGGGAGACGAGGTGAGTTTTTTTTTAATAGTCACATCTTGTGTCTGGGCGGCTGAGAGAGGAGGAGTAACTTTGGCGGTCACTAGCCAGCTAGCCAACGTTACAAGTATCAAGCTTGACAAGCTAGTCACAATATAAGGTAGGACGTCCGGTAAACATTTTCAAAATAAAACCTAACGTAATTGACGAACGTTGTGTTGCATCGTCTGTTGAAGGCAAAAGTGAAGATAAAGAACACATTTAAGGAATACATTCAGTTTATAGCCCGTACAACAGTTTTTAGCCCAAAATATACTTCACAACATCATGTTTCCGCAGCCCTATGGGCTCGTGCTCAATGCCCTGTAACGTTAGCTACTGGTCGTTTGTAACTGCCAAAATGTAGTTAGCTATGGAGAAAGAAAATAACTTACGTTTTACACCATATTTAATATATAATTACACCACTGCGTGTTTTGGTGCGGTTTTCTTGTTCTCTAGAGTAGACAGTTTCCACAAAAAGTGACCAACGTTACACTTTTTACACGAAATCACCCGTTTTCCGCTATTATCCTGGCTACCTGTGGCTAGCTTGACACAGCTGTTGCTGCAGTAGTTTTGCCAATCCACATGTCTGAGCATCTGACAAGTTCTGTTAGCCAGAGCCACCCATCCAGGCTTTTGGACTGGTGTAAAGCTCTGGTTTCTGGAGACTCCATTGGTAGTTTCTCCTTTTTATCTGTCAAGCTAACTCCTCTGTTAGCTAATACCACAGCAGTAATAGGTAAGTTTCTAAACAAGGGGGTTTCACAGCAGCAGGTGTTTGTTTAGTTGTGTTGGATGAACTAAATATGATGAAATCTTACTCTTTCCATGAAATCTGACTGTCCAGGTGAATCTAGGTGAAAGCTGTGATTCCTTACTGATGACACCTGATAAAGGAGAATACTAGTGTCATTTAGAGTTACAGACAATTTACTTCTGTCTGTCTAGTTTGTTTCCTCCAATCATTTAAATCATGCAATACCTATGTAATTTGATGTATTTTTTTTTTTTTTTAACATTTACTTGTTTTTCATAGTTTTTAATTATAATAAAAGCAAACTTTACGGTGTCAAACTTAACTTGAACTGTTGTCCCGGCTAACGAAGACGCCCTAAATAAAAAGCCATGTTGCAAGTGTTTCTGAGGATTATTTCCTGTGGTGTCAGCTGACTGACAGGAAGCAGAGCGGAACGTAACCAGTTTAATACATCCATGAACGTAACGCAGCGCTGATAAACCAAACTCCACTTTGAATTCTGCCAGTTTTATGTTACCTTGCCTATCGGTAAACATACATTTATCACATAAATAATTGAAGACCTTTTTACAAATCATTTGGTCCACTGGTGAATTTGCCAAACAGCTGATCCATCAAGCAGCGCCTCTTTAATTACATGTCAGCTTTTGGAGGTGGTTCACATGTTATTCCTACAATCTTTTTCCACCAAAATACACTATGGGGGATAGTAGTGAGCAGTCCGAATGATTTAAAAGTCAAAAGTATGTTTTTAGTCAACTATTCATTTATTTCAAGACATTCTTCTTTCACTTGCTCTGGTCCTCAGCTCTTCTGTCTGTGCTTTACTTTATCTTTCCCATCACTCACTCACTACTTTTGCCTCCTCAGAATTACTGAACTCTATTTTACTCTATTTTAAAATCTACAGTTGTAAATGATTGAAATTGTTGGGGTTTTAATTTGACCCCCATACTAATATTTTATGCACTCTTGGTCTTACAAGGCGCTTTGGATGGAAGCGTCCACCAAATGTTATGTTACGCTGTAATCATGTTTTTACCGGTGTATAACCTCTGTTATTCATTCATTATGTGACATGTCTGAGTAAACTGAACTGTACCTATCCTCTACTCCTAGATGATCTTCGACCCCAACATGTCAAAGAAGAAGAAGAAGAAGAAGAAGCCCTTCATGTTGGATGAGGAGGGAGGAGACGGAGGGAGCGAGGACGCAGCGCCGCCGGAAGACAAAGACGGCGAGCAGGACGGAGAGGAGAGAGAGCCGGAGCCGGACGAGGACGAGGGGAAGAAGAAAGGTACCTCCTGTCCTGCAGCATGTTTTCATTTTGTGTTGTCAATCATTTTGTAAGCGTAGGAGTCACATTTTTCAAATGCTGGATGTCGTAGTTGGGAATGAAACTCTTCATTGTTTGTCCACTGCTTTGGGAATTAGTCTTTCAGCAGCATGATGATGCTCAACCACATTCATCAAAACCAGTCATTCCCCTGTCTCCACCACAGACTGTAACAACAGAGTAGTGAGTGTGACGTCCCCCATTGTCTTCTGAAGGGCCGGTTTGGGGTTTGGGGTTTACGGTCGCCGCCATGTTGACATTTTTTGGAGCCGGAGCAGCCAGAGAGCGGCAGAGGGTGGAGGCGATTCATGTGCGACCTGTCGATCACTAGGAAGCAGAGCCCGTTTTACAGCCATTATATCCTGTTAATGACACAATTACTTTGAAAATCTCCAGAAGGACACACATTAGAAGAAGTGAAATTAGCTGCTGAGACCAGAACCTCTTGTGGAAAAAATTTATTGATTTTATATTTTTATCGGAAGTTGGGTTTTGTGACTTGATGGAGTTGGGCGGTTTGGAGTCTTTTTGGAGCTGGACTCTAGTGACACACACACGCACACACACACACACACACACACACACACACACACACAAACACACACACACACGGCAGGATCCGTAGGGTTTATAGTGAGTAGGGCTGTGCCGATTATGACATTTTAGCTGACGATTATCAGTCACACAGATAATCACGATCAACGATTTAATCGCCTTTTTTTATTTTTTTATTTTTTTATTTTAAACAATATAACAGTGTAAAGGCTCAGATAAACGGGTGCGTTTCTGTTCACGTCAGAAAGGTACGCAGCTCTTTACTTCAACACAGCTGCTCAGCTGCCAATCTGGAACGGAGCTGGATCAGAGCCATCTATATTTGTCAGTCTAGGCAGAGGTCTGTTGCATATTTGAGCCATATAACTGACAAGATTTTGCTTATTATAGTAATTTATCATCATGTCAGTAATCAAAATATAAGATACATAAACCAATGTGACTTAAAATAAATGTTGGAGATGAGGTTATGGATAGCCACGGAGAAGCCTTCTATTTAGCGACAATAAGCCAAAAAAAAAAGTGACATAAATAGTACTCCTATATGGTACATTAATGTTCCTTATGGTCCTCATGTTTATAGATAATAAACAGATGGTCGGACATGGTGATATGACAAAACAAAATTAACTAAACAAAATGAATGAAGTAAGTAACCGCACAGAGCGTGGCAGAAGTGTGTTGGACAGCCGCGCTATGACAGCCTTTAATCACGGCGTGCCCATAATGTTGGGGCTTACCCCACAGCACACTCAATACATTTCTGCACGACAAAAATGCCTCCGTCCTCACCCGGGGGCTTTCGTGCTTCCTTCTCAAGCAGAGTAGCCTACTGGAATATTCCACAACATTGCAATGAACGAACAGTGACCATGTAGGCTGCAGATAAACTGATACAAACATCACTGAAGGAAGCCTAACATGAATATCAGCAACAGATGGGTAAATATGAGACTCAAAAACAACTACACACGCAAAAAATTTATTTATTTTTTTAAAAAACTTCATCATTTGGGCTTTTTTTTTTCTGCACACTGTGCATGATATAATAAAGTGGACATAGCCTTTGTGTGGCCTATTATTTAAGGTTTAATACAAAAATTAGTTTGCATATGTTTTAATTGAACGAAATAATGTTTTGCACAATAGCAGACCCACTTGAGAATTTTAACCTAAATAGGCCTACCAAATCTTCACAGTGGGGAACGACCGCAAGAAAGAAGCGGCCGTTATGTGCTCCGGTCCAGACTGTCCCGGTATAGCCTACATTAAGCCAGATAGGCACACGCCTTAATAGCCTATTGTTGGGAATTATAGACGAGTGTTATATTGAGAATAGGCCTACTGTAAAGATTATTATAACTAATCATCATTATCAAGGGCAAAAAAAATCTTTCTGTGTCAGGAGCGCTGCTCCTTTGGGACCGGTTGCGACCGGGACAAGCAACCACTAGCCTACAGGTAGTCTATTTGACCAACTAAGATAAAATAACATGGAAAACTAAGCAAAACTAAATAATTCGGTTCACTTACCCAGAGGTAAAATGTAGACGGGCACAACACAAGCCTAACCCTAACGCAGACCGCGGCAGAACAAGAACGGACCTGGTACAGCAGCTTAAAATGCCGCTTGGATACCGAAATCTTATGCATGCTGTGTAGTTGAGCCGTTAGCCCAATTATTATTGCTCCAGTGACAAACACACCTTTAAGGAATGACAGACTGCAGTTATAGGCTGAACGGTGACAGGAAGCATGGGCTATTTGGTGTCGACACATTTCAAAGACTGTGTGCTGCTTTAATATTAGTTTCATCTCTCACTGCAGTGCAGAGTTTTAATTTAAAAGCGTAGTGAAACTATTTGGGAGACAGGTACACACTTGGGTTTATTTATGTGGGTTTATTTAAGAGAAAACAAAAAAAGAAACCGAAACTTCGGCACTTTATGGAATCAGACAATTATAGAAAATAATGGTCCATATTTCATATAATCGCGATCACACGATTATACGATCATCGGCACAGCCCTAATAGTGACTAAGTCAACCACACATAAAGAAATAAAGTAAGTTAAAGAAAACACAACAAAGATCATTTAGGCTATAATTTAATGTGAATCTGCTTTGTTTTTGTCTTCCACCCCTTGAAAAAGAAAAGTAAATATAGAGGCAAAAAATAAGGACTGGGCAAAACGGCCAAACTATTACAGTTTAATATTTCTATTATTTCTCATTATCTTACAGTGTTTGACACTATTAAGTTTATCTAATGCAAGTTACATTGTGATATGAAATCCTCTCAACATCTTCAACATGTAACTAAATTGCCATGGAGTGGCTCTCATTCAAAATGGTATAATACCATGCAATTTTCTAAAGTATTGTTGTAAAAACTGCACCATGTGCAATTGTTACTTTTGTTGGATTTGAAGAACAACACAATAAAATATTGTTGGTGTATATTGGGGGAAAATGCGACGGTATTTTAAAATCTGCAGCAGTACGCCTCCCAGCCCTGCGGATTGAGTGGAGAAAGTTAAGAGAAAGTTGAAAGATGAGTCTAGAGAAAATGCTGATTTTACGAGTCAGCTTTTTTCTCTTCCACCCCGGAAAAATAAGGCTGTTCAATTTAGAGGCAGTTCAGCGCCATTCGTGCCTTATCCATGAGTCACTGTTGCAGTGTGTTTTCATCAGGCTCCCACCCGGCTCTGCCTCCACTCCCAGATGACGACACCGCGCTGTAAGAGCCCACAACTCTTCTTCTGCACCTTTAGAAACCGTAACGCAGGTGCAGCTCAGACCGGACCTCAGCCTGCGGAGGGAGAGCGGCTTATCGCAGGATGACGACACAGTTTCTAAATGATAACAGGCCATATGAAATGCTCACTGCCTTTTTCTCTGCTTGCTTGTTTACAGAGTGATGCAGATGCGCTGTGAGTCGGACTTTCATGCCTTACAAACAGCAAAACAGTCCTGGTTCAGTCTAATTACGAGATGATGACATGGTTCTGCAATGATAAACTCTTATCGTCTTTCTCTACTTGTTTTTTAGAGTGATAGAGGTTGGATATCCCTTATCTATTGGGGAGGTTTGGACAGTATTTTACTTTTCAGGCGTTCAGGCTTGATTATATTTTATGAATGAAGCTTTTGAGTCAGAGAGACATATAAAACTGTCATTTAGTCCCTTATTTTTATTGAGGTAAATTGAAGCAAGTTGTGTAGCTGGCAGGCTGTAGCCTATATTTTTCGTTTTTGTTATTTAGTGCAACCAGGAAATCGCAAAAGTGGATTTATTGATGTAATTAATCTAGCACACAGATCAATTTTCATGATCTCACAGCAAAGCCAAACCAGTTTTCTACTGAAAAATAATGCTGACAAAAAGTGTGGGTCTGTTTTACGTTAGTTAAAAAGGGATAAATGCGATATCTTCCAAATACGAGCTTTTTGATTCATATCTGTGAAAGTCTGCAAAATTAGTTTTCTAATTTCCAGGTCTGGAAAAGCAGTACAAAAAAAAACCAGTTGTTGATCAATTCCAATAAACACATGACTATATAATGTAGTTGTAGACCCACTGTTGTTTCACACATTGTGATATTTGCTGTGGTGAATAGTCTTCAGCTTTAGAGATGAAGACCAGATGTTGATGCTTTCCAGCCAGTATCAGCATACATGATGCGGAACACTGACCAGAATCACATGTAGTCAAGAAATGAGGGAAAGTCTGGACTTTGGAAAAGGAAAATATAAAGGAACCGAAATTGGCCGAATAGAAAATTGGCATCGGAATAAATTATAAACCCAGTCCAGTGTAAAGATCTGCTCAAACCTACAGTTTGTCTTCTTTGGTCTGAACCATTTTTGTATTTGGCTTGTTTAGATTCACACTGTCCAGTGACAAAGGAACCAGGGCTTGGAAACAAAAGTACTAGTAGTGTTTTTATTGGACAGTTTTGGTAACATGTCATCCTGCAGGTTTGAGAGTCAAAACAAATCTGACTCCAGTTCCTGTAACTTTATCTCAGCACGATGTCTCTTCTTCTGTGGTGTTCATACCAGTCAAGAACACGTGAAGAAACAGCTGAATATGAGCATCAGTCCAGACTTCATTTTGTTCTGCTAGACTTTCCAAGCATGAGGAACCGCATCCGTCTCCTTCTACCCATAATCCCTTGTGTTTGGGGGGTGGTTTCCTGTAGTTGGTTGGATTACGTTCTCACTCCTAAGGAACCGCACCACCAGAGTTCAAAGGTCATTGTTCTCATCTGGACAAACCAACTGAACTAGAGGAAGCACTGCAGAGTTCAGATAAACCGCTCTGAACATGCTGGCTGTGAACCAACCAGAACAACGTTCTGAACCAAACGGTTCAGGCCAGTGTGTGTGTGTGTGTGTGTGTGTGTGTGTGTGTGTGTGTGTCACAGTGTTACTGTGTGTGTGTTATCAGATCTTTGTGTCACAATAAGCCTTTTCAGCTCTCTGCAAGATGTGAGGAAGCAGTGGCTGTTGCAGTGCTCATACAGGAGAGATGGGGGACTGTTTTGATTAATCTTGACTCTTCCAAATTGAACATAATAAATCATGCAAAACATGCAAAAGGTCATTAATGTGCTGAGGGATTTCTGTATCATAGTCTCTCTCTCTCTCTCTCTCTCTCCCTCCCCCCCCCCCCCCCTCTGCTCACAAGAAATTTCAGATGACCTGGACGACTTGAACTTCTTCAACCAGAAGAAAAAAAAGAAGAAAAAGGCCAAGACATTTGACAGCGAATTAGAAGAAGGAATGAAGGTAGTGGGGATTCTTTCGTTTTCTGTGCGTGTGTGTGTGTGTGTGTGTGTGTGTGTGTGTGTGTGTGTGTGTGTGTGTGTGTGTGTGTGTGTGTGTGTGTGTGTGTGTGTGTGTGTGTGAGATGTCTGTGTTTTTACTATCTTGTGAGATCCGGTTGTCCCACAAAATGCACAACCCTGAAAAACGGTCACTTGTGAGGACCGTTTTCCAGACTTCTTTAGGAAAAGGGTAATTTTCAGGGTTAGAATTAGAGTAAGGGGAAGCTGAGAAATAACAACACAATATAATAACAACCCAAGGATGTGTGTGTCTATGTGTCTTTTTGTATGTGTGTGATGGACAGTGTGCCTGTGTTTTGACATTCTTGTCCTGATGCTGATTTTGTCGCCGCACATTTAAAGGAATGTTGGTTTATTGTTTGTCTTGACAAGACTGTTGTCACAGTTGAGGTTTTGACAGATGGTGAAATGTTGTGATGTGTATTGATAGGGGCTTTACAGTTTCATCACCAATCTGCTGCCAACCAGCTGTGTCTCCATGATGGAGGAACATTGTAGAATTGTCTGTTAGTTAATAAAGTGTAATTCTGTATCAAGCAGCTAGAACCAGAGAGCAGCTGAGTCAGCTTGTTGTGGTGTGGCTGTAGATCCATTCAGTAACGTTCTCAGTAAAAGTGAATAGTGTGATAAGGTGGATTTGGTTACTGTGACACAGTAAACTGTCTTGTCTTTAGCCCTAGTCTCTACTCCAAAACACTCTGAGTTGTAGCTTGAGAAGAGTCAGCTCAGTTAACCTGAACAAACTGTTAGCTAGCTAACTAGCCAGCAAACACACTGATGTTAATGTGAACATGCTAACGCTAGCTGCTACTAGATACGTTAGCTAGTGTGCTAATCAGATGTGTTAACAACAAGACAGTGATGTTAGCTGACCAGATACTATGGTTAGCTAGCTAACAAGCTGACATTATCTAAACACTAAATCAATCAGATGACTCAGTGATGAAATGATCAGTTCAGTCAGAAACAGACAGAAATTAACCGTCTGTTCAATAGCGCCCCGCCGCGGCGCGTCATGGTCCACGTCATATTTGTGCTTCTTCACCGGAAGTCAGACAAGCACCTTGTGCCTTCGGCTTCATGCCAATGATAAAAATGAATTACTCACCATCTCCCAATACAAATGCCAACTCCAACCCAGCAATTTTAACACCAGATGAGGTTTAATTTACTGGTGAGGTTGAAGTCCAATGTATACTGCAACTAAAACGATGGCTACAGTGCCGTGGACGTCCGAGGAAAGGGAAGAAAGATGCGCAGGGGAGAATCAAAATCCTGCTGGTAGAAAAAATGAGTAAGATGAACTTGTTGGAGCTTTCTCAGCACTCAGGAATAAGAAGGTAGGAGTTGTTCCAGACAGGACGTCAGATTAGTAAAATGGTCTTTGAACATATTTTCTATCAGAAATAAAGTTTACCATTATTAGTGAGCTGTCTCTGTCTCCTTTCCGCTTTCCAGGCGTGCATATGGTTCTGAAAGACGCACACCAGGCTGCCTCTCGGTGCCTCTCAGTTTTTATTTTCTTACTATTTTCACAAAGGAACAAATAAGTCCTTTATTAGTGTTGTATCTGCCGTTTCTGACCAGGAAAACGACCATGGTCAATTTACGTTTTTCATTTTTGGATTTTAAAATGAAAATCAAATCACCAATCATCAAATTACACGGACCATGCAGGCCTGGAGAGCGGAAAGGAGACAGAGAGAGACAGGGGGAGCAAGAGCAAGGGAGGAGTTGTTTAATTCAGTAATAATAATAGCAAACTTTATTTCTGATAGAAAATATGTTCAAAGACCATCTAGGGCTAAGGCTGCATCTGGAATAACTTCACCTTCCTCTCTCTCTCTCTCTCTCTCTCTCTCTCGTCCGCTATTGATCTCTGTGGAACTGTCCGAAGTGCGCAAAAGTTTCAGAGCGAAAGAGAGACAGCCCCCCCCCCCCCCCCCCCGTAACCATAGCAACTCACTCTCCCACTCCTGCCGTGACAGCACATGAGGGGAGACGCTGCTGTGCCGACTCTCTGCAGCATGCATGGGAATGAATGACAATATGATAGAAATGTATAGGTTTAAATTTTCAAGCATGAGTTTATCAAAATGCGGGACATACATTTTATTTATTTTTGTAGTGACTGGTGCCTTTAAAATTAATGAATGTTAAAAAGTCTTGCCATATGAGACTTCAATTATATTTGTAGGCTACACCCTGACTCCAAAAACAAAAAACTACTGTAGGAAAAGAAAAATGAAATATAAGTGTGGGTTTTCCCGGTTTCTCATTGACTCCCTATATTGAGCGGATGATTCTATGTCTGACTTCCAGCTCGCACATTTTTGACGTCATAGCTGGTGCGCTAAAAAATAGCTCCGCGGCAGAGCGCTATTCTGTTGAGACGGACAGAAACACAATCAGCTGTTCACAGAGCTGAGGACCTCCAACATGGCCGCCAGAGGGTGACCTGAAAGCCCTATATATGAGGAAAATGTTTCCTGCTGTGAGCTTGTAGCTAGCTGTGCCGCTCGGTTTCAGCTACCAACGCAAACAAGCCGTCTTCCCAACAGGAACTGAAGATTTTGGCGGAGCCGGCGGAGGGCCCGGAGGACGACGACATGCAGCTACTAACGAAGAAGAAGAAGAAAAAACAGGTCAACTTCCTGGAGGACGTGGACGACGAGAGCGAAGACGACGGTCAGTTGGATTTCTGTTTATAGTTTTGTTTCATGTCATGACAGCGCTGCGATCTGTGGCCATTTAACGTTGCCCATTTTATTACACCACTTTTTAACTTGGCAAAGTTAAATAATCCTTTTTTTTTATACTTGAACACATTTGTTCTCCAGCAGAGCGGCCCAGTGGCTACAGGTAGAAGACTGTGAATGTGTGTGAATGTGAAGTAGGATGATGCTGAAATCAGTATTCGTGCCCAGAAAACAGCTTTTCTGAATTAATAAATCTCTAAAAGAAGGATTAATTAATTGGTTTGCCTGTTGCTGTTCACTGGAAAGGCTGTAAACATGGATTTAATAGATTGCAAAGCCCACACACTTGTAAACAGCAATCATAGAGCGAGAGGTTAATTTGAAACATTTTTTTTGGTTTGTGGGTTACGTAACAACTCTGGAAGTGATCAAGGCTATGATGTTCAGGATTTTTTAGGAAATCTAATGAAAAAGATGCCTCCAGCAGCGAGGAACTTGCTCATAAACAACAACAATGGAAAATAAGATTAAATGTTCAGTCTTTTTTACCTCCAAAAACACTCTGAATCCATTTTTACACGTTCATTTTCCAGCATCTCTCTGAGCCTTACCAAGAACAGGCTGTTTCTGTCGCTGTGTTTTTAAGGCTCATTAATATTAAAGTCGAGATGAAATGAGAAATGCATTTTTAACCCTTTTAGATCACATCCCCGGTCATATTGTGCACCTATTTAACAATATATGCCAAAAAAAATACAAAAAATCAATTTCTTTGTATTCTTATATCAAAATCCAATCATGTTTTCTTCCTGTAAAACAAAATATGCCGTGTGCTTACGTAAGCATGAACCAACCAATTTCAACCAATAATATCATGACATCCACCCATCAATCATTCTTCAACCTCTAGCTAGCCACACCGGTCATATAAAACCAAACTTCACCGTTTCTGGGTCATAGCTGACAGAGCAATATGGAGAGAGATAGGAAGAGATGTGTGTTTGGATATCAGTGGGCAAAAACTGTTTTCATTTCCAAAACAATGTCGCTGAGGTCTAATTCATTCATCTCTCCCTTGTCCTCCTCCTGATCTAACAACAGGTGAGGGAGGTGTGTGTGGAGCCAACAGTCCTCTGTAGCTCCGTTTCTCTCTGTAGCTCCGTATCGCGCTAAACTCTAAGCCCCGCCCACTGTTTAGCAGTCCAATCAAATGCGAAGGATTTGATTCAAATCCCTCTTGTAACTGTACACCGCTCAAATATTCCGTTTCACTGGGAAATACGTCACAGTACAGAAGCTAAAGACGCTCTAACTTCCGTTTCAGTGGGACTTTAACGACCCTCTGTTCCGAAAACATAAGTTTCCTTGCTGCCTTCAAATTGTGAGTTGACTAAAGTAGCACTGAATAGTCAGGTCAAAGATCATTAGTTGTTCTAATGTAGTAAAACTAACTGAGTGAACTTAAAGGTCCATATTCTCCACTCTCCAGTGTTTTATTTTGTGTCTTGAGGTCCATTCAAAGCTGTGTGTGGTGTCATGAACCAAAAACACTCTCAATCCATTTCTCCACGTTCATTTTCCAGCATCTCTCTGAGCCTTACCAAGAACAGGCCGTTTCTGTCGCCGTGTCTTTAAGGCTCATTAATATTAACGACCCTCTGTTCCGATTGGCTAACCGTTTCAAGAGTGAAACGTGAGACGCCGCGGCCCGGCGGCTACAGGTAGGGAAAACTCTCCGGTAATAAACGATGACGACCGCTCGACCGCTTTGAAAAAAACACTTTGTTAGTCTATTATTTCTTACAGAAATGATAATGAGCGAACCTTTGTGACGCCACAAAGTTACGGAAGTCCAAACGGCTCGTTTAGAGGCTCGCTTTTCTAATATGGATTGTGTGGATTTAGTTGGCGACCGTGCGTTTTGATACTTTCACCATGTTTAGATAGACCATCCAACTCCTTTATCATCACAGAGGCAAGGGGAGTTCTGGTTTACATGATATGGGACCTTTACGGATATGAGTGCCAGGTGTTTAGGGATTGCACATGATTTTTTGGATCATAAACATTGCTAATGATACCTGTTTTGCAGCTTTTGTTGCATTATCCTGTTCTTTTAATAGGTCTCTGGCACTACAAAGCAGTGAACATGCATTTTACTGCATGTATTAATATGCTCATATTTTGGACTCTTGTCCTGGTTAAGGTCAAATTCAGGATAAGCTGTATATTGTATACATATGCATATGTATATACTACAACTACGACTACTACTTACAATAATAAACTTTTATATAGCGCTCATCTAAAAACTGATTTTACAAAGTGCTTCACAAAAAGGAATCAAAACAAGTAAGAGTAAAATGTATAAAAAAGGAGATAAAAACTGGGAAACGCGTTCAAACGAAAATGTTTAAAGACCCAAAATGTGTAAAATAAATAAATAAATAAATGAATGTGTAAAGGCCCAAAAAATAATAACTGCCTATAACGTAATAAAATCAAATATAATAAAGCCCATAACGCACTAAAAATCCAATAACATAATAAAATCTTGAACCTGTAGCGTAATAGATTTTTTTGCCCATAACGTAATAATTTATTATGTTATTACTAGTTTACTACATTACTGGCCTGATAACAACTTGCTAAATGATGTAATAACATAAACCAGGAAGGTGATGATGGTCTAAACTGTCTTTTAATCGACTGTGTTCTTTTTGGTAGACTCCCTCTGTGCCACATGCTGTGTGTTGCAGTTTGCTTCATGCTGAGCTTTGTGCTGCTTTTCATCATTTCCAGTAAACCTGGTGATACTCTGAGAGTCTTTGTTGAATGCTCTGATTCTCTGCGCTTCTCTCTGCTGCTGAGGAATACTTTGTGATTCTTGTAAAAGACTTTATGGCACTCTGAGATCATCTGTGTTAATGTGATAAATGGCCAATAAACTGTCAAGTTTATACATTATGGGCAAAAGTATAGCAAAAATGCTAGTGCGTTACAGCTTCAAGATTTTTATTTCATTATAGGCTTTATTACATTTGATTTTGGGAAGTTATTACATTATGGTTATTCTCAGAACTCAAATACATTTTTCACATGTGTTCCTAATCCGTAGTGTTGCACATAGCACCAGCAGTGGAAAAGTACTCCACTATGGTACCAGATCTGAGAAACTGTACCACAGTAGAGTTTTTCTGGTACTCTATTCTGTACAGCTGCCTGTCATATTCACCTGGCCTTTTTCTTCTTTGCTGGGATACAATTCACAGTCACACACATAAATCCCTATAAAAACGTGTTTATTTCAACACAGATTAAGTTTGTCTTGCATTTTACCAGAAAATCATGCTCCAGATGTTTTATGTATGTTTTTTTTTTTCTTCTTTTCAGGTCAGGAGGAGGAGGAAGGGAAAAATGCTGATGACATCATCACCTTCAGCTCCCAATCAGGGCCTGCCTGGGCCGGCTCCGAGAGAGACTACACATATGATGAGGTAGGGACAGACACACAGACACACAAACACACACACACACACATACACACACACACACACACACACACAGAGACTAAAACTTAATTAGATGTTTTAATGCACAGAATTCTCTAATTATCAACCGTGAAAGGACAAATTATTATACATGATAAATTGTGCAGACTGAAAGGAGAGATTAAAGGACATCAAGGAGAGATTTTTATGTAAAACTCCATCTGTCTTTTCAGCCTAAATCTCAAAGTAAACTGAGCTGTGAGTCTTGAAGCGCGTTTCTCTTTTTGAAGTGTGTGTCAATCTGATGTGTTTGTTCTTGATCAAAGCCTCTCACCTCAACATCAGTGGTTCTGAAGTCCAGATCGTTCCAGTCTGTGCAAGAATCAGGGTTTTTTTTTTTTCTCCTGGCCGGGTCTGTCCAGTCATCTGGTTGTCGTGTCTCCCTGCATTTCAAACTGGATTTAGGCTAAAATCGGTCGATAACTCTCTACAGGTCCCTCGCTTTCGAAGTACTCAGTGTTGCGAGCGATAGTTTACTTAAAGTTTTCTGGTGCCCGAAATACTGCAGCAATGAACGAAACATTGTAAAAGCTCCTGTATCCAGCAGCTGGGCACCGCCATGTTGAATCTCGTTTTCGTAGGTATTGCGATTGTAAAGACTAATTTATAGTTCTATAATGTTGCCATAGTAACTGTGTGTAGGACCGCAAGAACTGTGATTGGCCGCGTGGTATTTCCTCTACCTGTAACCGGTTGATGTGGGTCGATAGTGAAGACAACATGGAGCAGATGGAAGAGAGACGACTTTACTTTAGACTTGACTTTATTGCCACATCAGCTAGACAGTTGCTTGGAATTTGCTGCAGTGCGCTTCATTAAAACATACATCCATAACACAACAAAACAACTAAACAAGCCTGGAAAAAACAACAACAAACATCCACAGAACAAGACAGACTTAAGGGTAATGGATAAGTAAGAGAGCAAAAATTCTATAGTTCTATACAAATCATGTCTCTTTTTTTTTTCATCTCAAAAGCAAATTTGTTGAATAACGGTGGCGTGTTCTTCCCATGTTCCTCCCTGGTAGCTTCTGAACCGAGTGTTTAATGTCATGAGGGAGAAGAACCCAGACATGGTGGCTGGGGAGAAGAGGAAGTTTGTCATGAAGCCGCCTCAGGTGGTCCGAGTGGGAACCAAGAAAACCTCCTTCGTCAACTTCACAGACATCTGCAAACTGTAAGAACCAATAGACCTTATTCGCAAACCCCGGAAGTAGCTATCCGCGGCCATATTGTTGACATGAACACCGGCAGCAGCGTCTAGCGTGCTAGTTTAGCTGAGCTTCATCAAAAATAAGATACGAAGAAAAAATAAGTTTGATCGGAGGTGTGGACCCACTCATTGGATCACTCATTATTGCCAGCTATAACGTATCCGACATTTATAACTACCTTGTGCATACAGTATCGGCATACACGTCTCAGGAGCTGAAGGCTTTCAAATCGCTTGAGTCCTATAACTATTTCATCTGTGGCAAGGTCAGTGACATTCTTACTTTTGTGCCACCAACGACATCATCATCAAACATCGTCGTGACAGCAAAGGTATGTAAATGTTTGTTTGATACGATCTGATGCTTGCTTGCATGCTAGCCCGATGTTTGCTAGCTAACTTGAGCAAATCAAAGTTAGCCTTACTAACGTTTTAACATTTGTTCAATGGCATTGTCAAGCGAATCACCCTGGAAAGTGAGCTGCTGTTAGCTGCAGAATTGCTTTACGTAAACGGTGAACCGTTGTTTTAGCTCCGTGACACCGTTTTGAAAGCAGGCACAGATGCAGTCAGTACACTCTTGGACTGGACAGATGCCCGTTGATTTAGTAGCTACCTACAGGAGTTGGGCAAAGTAACACAAACCTTACAATATAATGCTATCTAAACAATATAATGCATACCAGCTACAATACATGCCAGCTTTGTGAAGTTTATAATATTACATTTTTGTTGGGACTGTCAGGTAAGTGTTGAATCAACTCTATGGTTGAATCAGATATGCCATTAATGATGACATGATGACTATGCCAAACATAGGCAAATTGCATTGGTTAAGAGGAACAGTGGTCACAAGTAGACCCTGACCAACATACTGAATGACAATACATATTTGCTCAAGGACACCATAAACCACCATAAAAAAATACCATGGAGTTGAATCAACACCTCCTTGACACAGTCTCAACACAAATGTAATATTATAAGCTTAACAAAACTGGTATGTATGGAAGGGCTATTGTATTGGATTGCATTATATTGTAAAGTTTGTGTTACTTTGTCCACGTCCTATAATTTCATATGACAAATAACCAAGGAGCTAGGTCACACTTTTGTTAAAAATGTTAATTACAGCAGTCAATCAAGCAGTGCCAGACAGCAAACCATTTCCTGGGCCCACCAAGGAACCAACAGTCACCGATCAACAAACCAACCAATCAGGATCTCTAGAGCTGCTTTCTCTGGGCAGCTAACAGTAGCTACACTTGGTATACTGTGCTTGTATATCATGCCTCTTGGGTTTTGAAATCTTGATTGCAAACAATTTGTGTTCTTGTCACGGTGAGGTGTGGTGAGGACACAAATGCAGGACAGCGAGGCAGGTAGTGATCAAACCCCAAGACTGGGTGTTTAATATAACGGGTGCAGGAAACAACAGGTAAACAGAGACAGGAGCACTTAACTGACACGTAACAGAAAATAATGATCCGACAAAGACTGACTGGGGAACAAGACTAATATACACATGGGGAGGTGATTACAAATGAGAAACAGCTGGGGCAAACAGAGAACATGGCACGTAGAACTAGACAGGGAACATAATACACATAGACGCAGGGACTGAAAGTCACAACCGTGACAGTTCTTGTCTTTCCACAGGTGAAACACAGTCAGAAATTAAGTGCCCCACCTCTGCACCCATGGGTCATTGCACAGAAGGATGGCATTATCCTGGCTGCGCACTGCACGTGCATGGCAGGATTAGGGGAGACATGCAGCCATGTTGGAGCGGTACTTTTTGCTATCCAGGCAGCTGTTTCGCTCCGTGAGTCCCAAACTGTGACAGAAAAACCTGCATATTGGTTACTTCCGAGTGGGCAACCAAAGCAAAAGTACCTTGAAGTGGAGAACATTGACTTTCACTCAAAAGTGACGATTAAACAGAGGCTAGACACAACATTGTCAGAAGGGAAACCAACACAATATAAGGAAAAACAAAAGCTACCTGATATGTCAGAGCCAACAGATGCTGAGATTGCTGCTTTCCTTGGTGAGCTGAATGCTACAGATGATAAACCGGTCTTGCTCTCTGTCATGGCAGACTATGCTGAGCTCTATGCTCCAGTGTCCAACACCAATACATGCCAGCCCCTGAGTGAGCTATTTGATGAACAGTGCATTTCTATGACAAGCGAAGAGTTACTCCTACATTGTAGTGCTATTGCAGTTGACATTACTCAAAGGCAAGCTGACATAATAGAACAGCAGACAAGAGAACAGTCTAAAAGCAAAGCCTGGTATAGATTTAGGGCTGGCAGAGTTACAGCCTCACGCATGAAAGCTGTTTGTTGCACACCACCTGAGAATCCATCACCAAGTCTCATCAAAAACATCTGTTACCCTTTAGGCGCCGGGTTTACAACTAAAGCAACCGCTTGGGGATGCGATCATGAGCTACAGGCACTAAGTTGTTATCGTCAGCAAATGGTTTCATGCACCAACTTCAAATGTGAAACCAGTGGTTTTGTAATGTAAACCTGATGGGATGATACATTGTGATTGCTGTGGTGATGGTGTAGTGGAGGTTAAATGTCCATTTTGTGCACATGATAGCATAAGCCTCAAAGAATGTGTTGACGGCATTCTGTTTGGAGGAATCTAATGGCAAATTACAGTTCAAACATTCACATGCCTACTGTTTTCAAGTCCAGACACAGCTGCTTGTATGCAATAAGGAGTTTGCAGATTTTGTTGTATGGTCAGAGAATGATGTACACATAGAGAGGATAGAACCAGATATGGAACTGTGGGAGCTAATGAAGTCAAAATCTAGAGCTCTTTCTGACAGAGCCATTCTCCCAGAGCTTGTGGGAAAACTTTTCTCAAGGCCATGTCCATCAGCAATGCCGACTGACACAGCTGACATGACCCAAGTGGATACCTCTGAAAGCAGAAAAATGCCAATCCCATCAGACATCGTCTGCGTGTGCAAGCAACCATACAAAGTGTGTGACCGTGTGGTGCTTTGTCACAGTGAGGACTGCCTTCATAGATGGTTTCATCTTTCATGTATGAATATGAAACGAATGCCTAATAAGGGGAGCAAATGGTACTGTTTGGTGTGTAGATCCAAAGTGTGATAGTGGTACTGACTTGTACTTGAAGAAATACAGACTTTTAGACTATTCTAGTCTAATTTACATTTGCAAATGAAATAGACTCAAGAGAGGAACAAATGCCATTATTGTGAACATAACCAGAATAGAGTATGACACATGAAATGAGATAATTTCAAAGTAACAGGGTTTTATTAAGAGAAATGAAGTAAAATACTCATACTGTTCTAATACTAATACTAAAATACTAATACTATTTATACTGTTTATTTTAATGTATTTTGTCATGCTATACTTTAGGGATGGGACAATATATGGAAATTCAATATATCACAATGCATAAAACTGACAATATGTATCGTGGGGCAGAGAAATGAATCGTGATATCAGCTCCATGTTATTCTGCTGTAGTAATCACAAAGGAGACGCTTGTCCATCACAACTTCACAAGCTCTCCATCCAAATTATATTATTCTAGCAAGCCAGTGACATTTCTGGAAAGATTTATGTCTCAGAAATAAACATAATTCTGAACAGTTAGACTTTGTTGTCATTGAACTTCTATGTATTACATCGTATTGTGGTTGTATTGAATTGTGAATCCCATATTGTGTATCGAATCGTATCGAGAGATCAGCATATCGTCCCATCCCTACTATACTTTTAATGTCATAAACAATTTGTTTTATCATCTCTGACCAAACCCTCTCTTTTGAACAACATGTCAATCACATGAGCAAAACAGCCTTCTTTCACCTCAAAAACATCAACCATCTCCGTCCATCCCGCTCCTTCTCAGCCGCGGAAACACTCATCCATGCATCCATCACCTCCAGACTGGATTATTGCAACAGCATCCTTTATGGTCCATCTTTTTCTTTTTCTAATTCCATACTGAACTTTTGATTTCATAAACAGTGTAACAATTTGTTTTAGTGAACTCAGTTAAATCTATTAAGTGTAATTTCTCAGATCCTGCCTGAAATCTGCCTTAAATGTACATTGAAAATACACATCTTTTTCTAATTCCATACTGAATTCTCTCTTCTTGTGATTAAGGTCTTTCATGTTAAGGTCACACTACACATGCGGTATCAACCCTTGTTTTACAACCCTACATTTAGTCAGAAGGTACAACAGAAGTGCACATGTTGGTTAGGCAGCAACACACTGTAGTTATCTTATCGATAGTTGCTGTCTCAGATCCTGATGTCACCAAGTAGGAGATTGGTATCTTCTCTGACAGTATCACATATTTATTACGCAACAGTCCAATCACTCTTTCAACATGTATGCGGACATGTTTATATGAAGACCAAGTGAGACTGCGTGCTGTCAAATTTGAAGGCCTCTTGATAAAAATTTTGAAACAATCGATTATTACTGTAACCTTAGACCCAAAATGTTGTCGAAAGGTCATTGGCATAGACTTCCAAAGCTCTTCTCTCCTTGGCCAAAAAATGAGCTTCTTAAGCCTCACGTACAAAACATGTACAACACAAACGAAGGTTTTGGACACTGTAGACTGTGAAATGCCGAATCTGTAGGCAAGATCCTGTTCGGGGAAGTTGTGACGGAGTCTCATCAGTGCCAACACAAGTGTTGGTACTGATGTAGTATCGCAATGAGTCTTGAAGACGATTTCCTTTTTGTTTTTCCAGAGAGCTGCTGCACATGAAGTGAAGTGAAGTAATTACAAAACAGAACTGTCCTCTTGTCAGTGAAACTGTGGCATGTGACTATTGTGCATTTATGGTGCACTAAATTACTTTTTGTAGTTTGCGATACTTTTGAAACTTGTCGAGTGAAGTTTTAATGCGGTCAGTGAGGAAGCCTTCAGTGAAGTGAAAGAGCACCATTAACGTAGCAAAACTGGGTAAACCAGTGTAATATCTGACTTTCTTCTCATTGTCTCTGAGTGTGTCCATGGTTATCTTTTCACTGTCTAGCTGATATTTGAGTGCAATATTCTCAGTAAGCAGTCTCTGATAATCAACTTTTGTTTTAGAGCACACTTCAGATGTGCATGTGTCCTCCTCAACAGTTTCAACAGCATCCATAACAGCCTCAGTAGTATCCATTCCTGAACGGTCTTGCTCCTGTGCCACATTCTCTGTGCTTGCCACCATTTTCTGTGTTTTACGCTGCTGCACCCTGTTGTACCTGGCCATTACTCTTGCCTTCCCTGATTTGATTTTGCTCTCTCAGTCTCTCCTGTCTTTCCTGACTCTCCTGCCAGCTTCAGTGAGGGGGCCCAGTCAGGATGAGTGCTGTCATGTAGGTATGATGGCTTGCCTAAAAGAAAGTGCTCTGTCAGAAACGGGGGGAGGCTTTGGAAAACAAATAAGAGAGATGGAGAGGGGAGGTGGAAGCCCATTTCCACCACAAAAAATCCGGCACATATCTTCTTTTTTCATCATCAAGTGATTTCTTTTCTCAATATTAGAACTTAGTATTTCATAATTATGAGAAACTTTCTCATATTTACGAGACTCTAAGTCATAAATAATGAGAAAGCTTCTCATAATTACTAAGTCATATAGTGAAAATAATACTTGGCGCATAACAAAAAAAGTTATGTGCCGGATTTTTTTAAATAGGTGGCAGAAAGGGGCTTCCACAGGATGGAGGGAAGGAGAGATGGAGAGAAAGAAAGAGATCAAGAAGGTGAGAGCTGGAGAGGATCAATTAGACATGCCAGTGATGGAATCATGGCAAAAGTCCACTTTGTTTATTATGGACAAGAGTGCTTCAGATAAATGTGAGGAATGTAATAGTAAAATGTAGAACGTGTATTATTACATGTAGTAAATTTACTATGGAAAGGTAGAGACTTTGTGGTAAGGTAGGTGAGATTGGAAGGAAGGGGATCTCATTAGTTTTCTTTAAGATCCAGGTTTACTAAACTGAATTTTAATTATATTTTAACAGTTATGGAAGTTATATGTTTTCATGATACTACACACTCTGTTACAGTAGGTGGCGGTATGCACCTAAAAAAGTTGGTTTGCGATCCGCCGTAAGGTACAAAACTCAGAGAAGAAGGAGGAGTAGGAGGAGGAGCTAGAGAAGCAGGTAAACTTTGGATCAATCATGACCAATCAATTGATCTTACAAACTCTTCTTCCCTTAGCTAACGTTAATGTCTACCTGTGGTAAAATGATGTGAACAGACTTTGCTGTGAGGAGTTGGCTGAAAGTTTTGCCTGTTTATCCTAGCTAGCCACAGGTCTCTCCTGCGCTGGCTCAGATCCTCCGTCTCTTTCCCTTCACGTCTGCAGACAGTAGGGATGGCATAAAAACTAACCCCGGGGGTTTTATTGCTGTTATTAGTACAGCTGTGTATTACACAGGACACCATCGCTGTTGTGCAATAGATCCTAACGCAGTAAAAGTGGTAATAGGCTAACGGTGGCTAGCGTCCTCTTAGCGCTGCTGTCACCTAGGCTGTCACTTGTTACTTTTGACAGCTGCAGCGGTATGTCAACAATATGGCCGCAGCGATCGTGATGACGCTAATTGAATTCTATCTATACTGAATCGATCTTATTACTCCAAATCCTCTGAATCCTCTAAACTACAAGACCACAATATCAATATTCTGTCAATATCATGATTATTATCAATATTATTCTCACAGAGAAGGGGAGGGGTGGGGGGGGGGAGGTTGCCGTCGGCGTGGGGGTGTGCCGGTGAAGAAGTTGTGGGACGGGGGAGCCAGTGGAGGTTTTGCAGGACGGGGGTGATGTGGTCCCGGGTTCGGGAGTGAGTGAGCTGTGGAGTTCTGGATGTGTTGAAGTTTTCTGAGGGTTTTGAAGGATGGACCATAAAGGATGCTGTTGCAATAATCCAGTCTGGAGGTGATGAATGCATGGATGAGTGTTTCTGCAGCTGAGAAGGAGCGGGATGGACGGAGATGGTTGATGTTTTTGAGGTGAAAGAAGGCTGTTTTGCTCATGTGATTGACATGTTGTTCAAAAGAGAGGGTTTGGTCAGAGATGATAAATGAAGAAAGAAAAGCCAGCACTCATAATGTCCTTTTGTCTTTTAATTAAATGGGCAGCTATGGTCAGAGATGATGTCAAGGTTGCGGATGTGAGGGGAAGTGAGCACAGTGGAGCTGTCGATGGCGAGGGAGAAGTTGTGGGTGGATGTGATGAGAGCTTTTGGGCCAATGGTGATGATTTCAGATTTGTTACAGTTCAGTTTGAGGTAGTTGATTTGGAGCTAAGACTTTATTTCCATGATGCAGTTGGTCAGGGTTGAGTAAGTGGCAGCGGTGATTACTTAGGTGGAGATGTAGAGCTGGATGTCGTTGGCGTAGCAGTTAGGGATGCACCGATACCGATACTGGCATTGGTATCGGTGCCGATACCAGGCTAAAATGGAATATCGGTATCGGAGATTTTACCCAAGACTAAAATCTGATACCGAAAGCCATGAGTAACATGTAAAAAAATAAAAGCAAACTGTCTTGATTTTATGCATTTGTGGCACATAGAAGCCTGTATTTCTCAAACAGTGGGAAAAACAAGGATTTTATCTCAATAATTTTGTCCATTGACCCCAAACTAAGGAAGTAAGCCTGCACTGTTCAGTAAAACTAACGGATCGGATTGGTACTCAGTATCGGCCGATACTTAAACTTTCATACTTTAATCGGTATCGGCATTGAAAAAGTGGCATCGGTGTATCCCTAGTAGCAGTGGAACTGAAGCCCATGACAGCGGATTATGTGGCCGAGGGGGAGCATGTACAGGATGAAGAGGAGGGGGCCAAGCACTGAGCCTTGGGGAACACCTTGGGAGAAGAGGAGCAGTGGAGGATTTACAATTGTTGATGCTGATGTACTGGTGTCTGTCGGAGAGGCAGGATTTGAGCCAGGAGAGGGCGGTGCCGGTGATTTTGAAGGAGGTTTCAAGGCGGGTGAGGAAGATGGAGTGGTTGATGGTGTCAAATGCCGCACTGAGGTCAAGCAGGATGAGAATATTGAGATAACTGGCATCAGAGGAGAGGAGAAGCTCATTGGTAACGTTAATGAGGGCTGTGTAGATCTAAATCCGGATTAGAATAGTTCATATAGGTTATTGGAAGATAGATGGGCTTTGAGTTGTGAAGCAACTGCATGCTCCAGTATTTTAGACCGGAAGGGGAGGCTGGAGATACAGTAGGTCTGTAGTTACTGGGGATGTCTGTTTTTTGAGGATGGGGGTGACAGCAGCAAGTTTGAGGGCGAGAGGGATGGAGCCAGTAGTCGTGGAGGAGTTTATCGTCGTGGTGATGAGTGGACATATAGCGGGAAGACAGGCCTTGACAAGACTAGAGGGGATGGGGTCCAGGCTGCTGGTGTTTCTCATTCCCATCATGAGGTCAGAAAGGTCTATAGGGGAGACTGGGGAGAGCTGACAGGGACTGGCTAGTTAGAGGGGGAAGACTGAGAGAAGGGGGGACAGACGTAGGAGTGGCCAAATTGTTATAGATGCTCTCTATTTTTGTTTGAAAGAATGACGAAGAAGGAGTTGCATGTGTTGACTGTCAAAGATTGGGAAATTTTGTCCACAGGTTTGAGGAGTTTGTTTATTGTGGAAAATAGGACTTTGGGGTTACCAGAACCAGACTAAAATGAAAATCAGTTTTTCAGGAAAAAGTTGCGTAGTGTATCTTTAATCTGTTTTCTCCTCTCTCACCCTCCCCCTCCCTCTCTCTCCCTCTCTCTCTCTCTCTCTCTCTTTCTTCCTCTCTCTCTCTCTCCAGCTTACATCGACAGCCCAAACATCTCTTGGCTTTTCTGTTGGCTGAGCTGGGAACAAGGTATTACACACATGACAAATGGAGACCAGTCAGCAAAATATTAAAGTTTTCAAGATTGATGTAGAAAATGGGTGCAGTGTTTCCTTTACATTCAGTTGGAAATTTGCCCTTGCAGCTACATAAAAGTAAATACAATGCAATTTGATCGCCTGCCCAAAATATATTACCTTTGCAATTACAGCACAACTGGCAATATATCATCATCTAAATATCCAAAAACGAGTCATTTTGATATTGGGTCCAATCTGGATCTCACAGCGTTCCCACTGGTCATGGAATTCCTGGAATATCATGTAATTTTGAGTTTTATTCCAGGCAGGGGAAGTCAGGGAATTTCCTGGGGAAATCAGGGAATATCATAGAAATTTACAGATGGCTCGCTTTAGAGCAATATGTCAGAATGTATTTTACAACTTCTTTAACACATTTATAGCATTAGATCGGTAGTTTTCTGCTGTTTTTATACATGATATACATTAAAAAAAAAAAAAAAAAAAGTAAAGTCGTTTAATTTTCCATCAGAGCCACGATGGGAACCTCAGAACCAAAGTTACCCCACCACCAACCACAAAACTGTACAGGAAACACAGTGGATGAACAAATGAGTGATTTTGTTGTTTCATTCTCCCCCTCACCTCAGTGGCTCTATAGACGGCAACAACCAGCTGGTGATTAAAGGGCGATTTCAACAAAAACAGATCGAAAACGTCCTCAGAAGATACATCAGTAAGTCCTCATTTTGCATTACTTAAAGGGGCAATCAGTAAGATTTTTTACTGCCCCATAGCACAAAATAACCATAATATGGGAGAGGATAATGATTTTGTTCAGGTCCATGATTGACCGAAATTTTGAATAATTTGAATGTATGAATGTTAAGCACTTTGTTCCATCACTTTAAAACAAAGAAGTTTGCAAGACTATTTTAAGGGGCAAAGGTTTACTGCCCCATAGCACAAATTGACCACAATATACAGGGGTTGATAATCAATACCAATGACTCAACGATTACTGGCTTTCAAAACTCGCCTGGACTTTGTTTGGGAACAAAAACTCCACCCAACCTACTTGCCTTTTCAACAATAGAGGATGGTGCTGCAAGTGAGCAGCTGGAATTTCAACACATTTCAACTATGAAGGCCAATAAGCCTCGTTCTCAAGCCAAAAAAGCAAATAATAAAGCATTTTTATTCCAGTATTCAGCATGGTGATATATTAGCTCTTCACTAGACATTTCTGTTGGATCTCTGCTCTAATCAGCAAGCTTACTTCAACATTGGGAAAATGTGACTTCATTTGTCTTGATTACAAGCCATGATAACTCAAGGGAACGGGAGGTGGCGGCAGTGCCAGAGACTTTTGTAGGAGGAGAAAAATTCTGTCAGTGTTGTTAGAATTTCTACTGATCACCAATAGAGGTAGGTAGAGTTTATAGATTACTTTGTGCCCCTTTAACAAGAGTGGCTTGCACTCCGTGTAGCTGATATCTCAGATGACGCCTCTGACATTATATTAATATCTCAGGTAATATCTCAGATTATATAGAAGTATCTTAGATGCAAAATGAAGCCACATGGTCAACACAAAACTTTTTTTTTTTTTTTTTTTACGTTTAATTATCCAGGGAAGGTAGACTGAGCACCGTCCTGCTGCACGTTCATACAGCTGCAAACCTTCACGCCCGGGAGAGGGATGGGAAAATATATCGGAATTCAATATACTGTATATCAATAAAAAATTTGACAATGCGTATGGTGGGTCAGAAAAATGAATGGTGATATCAGCTCCATGTTATTCTGCTGTAGTAATCACAGACGCTTGACCATCGCAGTTTCACAAGCTCTCCATCCAAATTATATTATTGTCACTTTGTAATGACATTTTTAAATTGTAGTTTACATTCTGGCTAGACCGTTGAAAGATTTGTGGCTCAGAAATAAACATCAGACTTTGTCATTTAACTTTTATTACATTGTATCGTGGTTATATTGAATATACAAATGATACTGTAAGAAAAGCATATCGTCCCATCCCTATTCCCAGTGCAACCACAGTCTTGATCAACAATAATCAAGAGAACCAAACCAAACAAACCAGTCACCACTGTACACTGACTGGCCCTGGTTTGCTTTCAGTCAACAGATGGCAAGTCTCCCTTCCTGATCCTCATTGTTGTCTCCAAAGCAAACACCACAGAACAATGTGAGACAGATTCATGCAGCCTAAAAATCTACCAGAACATCTCTCTGAGCAAACCACGCTGCTGAATAACATGACCGGGTTTCCCTTGGCTGTACAAGAGGTTTAGCTGGTAACACTGGGAGTGAGGACTGGGTTTAGACAGGCTGACGGTTCTCTACCACCAAACAGTAATTCTTCTGGGGGAAAATAGAAAATATAAGGCTCCTCTGAAACCGTGAACAAGGAAAAAAACTGGATGGCACTCAAAGGCCTTGTGTGAGGAAACAAGATGTGAAAGCAGAGGATTGGATCCACTGCTGCCCTCATGGCGTGCCTGGATCGGACTTTTACCTGCACACTCATTATTCCTCTGAGCCACATTCAGCTCACAGCTTCAGAGGCTTGTGTGAGCAGATCTTGCACCCAAATTGCTTGCATTTCATCCAGGTGACAGCAGCCTTAGTCCTTTTACATCTGGTCTGGCGCCGACATTGAACGCAGCTGAGTTTACCAGCGATTTTGAATTCGATTTGGAAATCTACTTGTTTAAGAGCCATTTTCAAATCTCAACGCCCAGTAGCCCAGGCGTGCCCGGACTTTTTAATGTTAAAATTGAAGAATGTGAAATTGTTAGGGGGAGGTCGTTGGTTTGAATACCTGGATTGTCTGGGAAAATCTCTTTTAAAAACGCTTACATTTGCTCAAATTCATGCGCTTTTAAGTATATGGAACAAAGTGCTTGACAAGTACATTCAGAACCATAAAACAAGATTCACTGCAGATGCATAAAACAAAATTTAAAAAAAAGAATGATAACTTGAAGTGCAGATTTGTGTCAATATGAACTAATGCCAGTCACAGAACTGATTAAAATCATCAGCCTCCCGACTCTCCTTTCCCTTTTCTCTCTCTTTCTCTCTTTCTCATCTTGGTATTTGTACATTAAATGACTTGAAGTGCTCCATGTGCAACACAACCCTGCATGCCTCATTAAATGGGTGCGTCCATTACATCTGTGGAACCTCATGTATTTCCTCCCTGTGTTGAGATAATGTTAAATCTGGCAGTTTTACACACTGCCTGCTGACTGTCTTCCACACCCATTTCATCTGATCCCACGGCGCTGCAGAAAACTCTGGGACTCGTCTGTCTCTTGGAAGGACAGAAAATCCACGTCTCCCTCCTCACATGATCTATATGAGTGAATGAATGAGTGAATGAAGCTCCATCCTAACCCCTTCCTCTCTCTGCAGAGGAGTACGTGACGTGTCACACCTGTCGGTCACCTGACACCATCCTGCAAAAAGACACTCGCCTCTACTTCCTGCAGTGTGAAAGCTGCCACTCTCGCTGCTCGGTAGCCAGCATCAAGACCGGCTTCCAGGCCGTCACGGGCAAGAGGGCCCAACTCCGAGCCAAAGCCAACTAGAGACGCCGTGCGTCGCCGTCACTCCGCCCCCTTCAGGCTGGGAGGCTGCAGCGCAGGCCAGGGGGCAATGCACTTCCACTTCAATGAACACAAGATGTAAACGGAAACAAAAACCGGTTTCATTCTCAGTTTGTCTCGGGTATGACAGCTTTCTCATGCTCAAACCTTTTCAGTACTTAAGTTCCACTTCCTTAGTTGACTGAATTGAGAATGAATTGAACTCTGCTCTCAAAACACATTGTGCCTTAACGGATCAAGTGCATAAAAATGGCGGCCTGCTGAACTGATATGATCCACTCCTCACAGCGCTGAGCTCCAGCAGTTTTCTCTCAGCTAGAGCTATAGGTAGTAAGAGTGATTTAATATCTATCTTACAGTTTACTGTCATAAGATGATATTCCAGCTGTGAAGTGCCATCATTTTGTAATTTTGTGCCAATGCTCGACTTTGAATAAGCTGACATCCGTGCTAAACAACAAAATATGTAGGGTCAAAGTACTGTCATGTTCTTGGTCAGCTGCAGAAAATGTTTCCTCTAAGCCCGAGTCTGCAGGTTTTCAACCAAACGCTACAGCAACACTGTTAAGGTCCTGCTCTCTGGTTGAAGGTTTGTCAGTCAGTGAAATCAGCTGCTGTGGTGTTTTGGTTGGAAAACCTGCAGACTCTTCCATGGCGCAGGACTGGACACCTTCGTCTTAGAGGGAACACTGCCTGCAGATAGCATGCAAGACGCATTAACAGCCATTTAACCGCTTACTGTATCAAGCAAAGCCTGAACTACTCAGATGACTCGATGTTGATGTCTGGTTGCTATCAGATAAAGCTTGACTTCAGTCTGGAAATGTAAGCACAAATCTAAATCCCCCCCAAAGTCTGTCCAAACCCAAACTGAGCCAGAGAGATAAGGCCTTATCCAAGTCCTAACTCAACTAAACTTGGAATTACTACAAACTTTCTAATGTTTAAATGAAGCGAACAGTATTTTAACAGCATTTTCCAGCAGTGCTTTTGAACCTGAGTCCAACCCAAACTCCCCCACACCCATTTCACTCGTACCGACTGGAGAAGATTGTTTCTCCTGACACTGACTGATCTCTCCCTGCGCCTACCTGCTGCTTCTGTCGTAACATACATGAATGAATAAATCTGTGTTGGTACAACTGACTGACTGCTGCTTTCAGGTTCAAGGGTCGTTCAACGTTGTCATAGCAACAACACTCTGCCCTCCGTAGAGCGAGACCATCATCAGCTTGGTGGGCAGGTCGGACTGTTTCACAATCAACAACATGAATGTTCTGTCATGTTTTACCCAGTTAGTGCAGTTTTTTTTGTTTGATGAACACTTGCTGTGATCAGGATGCTGACATCACCACTGTCCCCACTGTCCCTGTTGTCTGTTGTCTGCCTGTTGTCTATCGAAGGTAAGGAGTCGCTATTTTGTGTGTGAAGTAACTCCACTTCCCCGGCGCATAAATGGACCGGTCCGTTAAAAATCGAGCTGTTTGTAGGATTATATACATGCCGAATTTACCAGAACACCCTACCAATTAGTAATAAAGTCTCAAATTATATTTTCCGTTGTGTGTTTTTTGCCGATAAGCAAGACAAAAACAAACTGCCAGATTTTTGAAGGGACCTTGGTGTGGCAGGAGGGCCTTCAGCCTCGGCCTGCTCCTGTGTTTCTGAATGCAGAAATCTGTTCACTTTGTTTCACTCTCTACCATTCAGGAACCTGCTGATATTTACTAATCATATTATGCTTCAGTAAAGCAGAAATATTACACATTTAACCTTTAATATTTTAGAAGAAATGAGAACACAGCCTCTTCCACTACCTGCCCATCGCCCCCCTTGTTAAAATCTTCGTCAGCATAACTAATCTGTGTAGCGGTGCCTCTGTCTATTTGTTGTCCGTCTCTATTTATCCACATGTCTCTCTATTTGGGTATCCATCTAATCTATGAAAATAAAACCATAAAATTGATCCCACGCTTGAGAACGAAGAAAGTGCCTAAAACCGCACATCAAATCAGGAATTTAGAAGGATGGAACGAGCGTAAAGTTTCATTTGGAAATCCTTCAGAATCGCTTTAATCGGCGAGTGCCAAGATAAATGTACAGGAATTCGTCTTGGTGGCAAACGTGCAAAGACAGGAAAACATTTACGCAGAAACACAGTACTTACTGACACACGGAAACTACAGTACGACTCACACATGCAAGTCCTCAACCTCCGTATCAGACGCCCGGAGGAGGAATTTCTTTGATGACTTGAAAGTTTCTTGTGCATGCTGTGTAAACCAGATACTGATATCCGTGAAACCACCGTCTCCTGGGAAAGGGTTTTCTGAAACAACCAGGAAAGATCCGTATCGGCCTGTAGACGCCCTGTGGAAGAGGCTCGTTAGCTGTTTTTAATCCAGAAAAGTTTGACTGAACACGAACGGCTGCTTTTCAGGACCGCCGTGCCTCGCCTTCATACAGCTCCACTCATTCCCACCACAGTACAGCCAGTCTTCTACTGCAATCCACTGGGAGCTGACCAGTACAACCACAGTCCATTAGAACAACTGCAGGTTCAGTGCGTTGCTCAGGGGCACCTCAGTAGTGTTTAAGGGAAGGAAATGCGTTGGTTTTTTTTGCCCCACATTTTCCCAGATGGTCTGGGATTCAAACCAGCGCCGCTATTTAGTAATCACTAAGTAAGAAATTCATAGTGCAAGTAATCAATACTCTTTCCAATGCTTCCCACTTTTCAAAGTCAGTGTAAAGCTGCAGGAGGCTCCTTCGTACGCTGGCGGTTCCGGTGCGTCTGCTCAGGAAAACATGGAGTCCCACAGCAAACTCATGTTTTGACGGCAAGTCTCAGAATTTGGCAAATATCTGAAAGGATCCATATCAGGCTCGTACATACGGAGGTTTATCAAGTACAAACTGATGCAAAGGGAATTCACGCTGCTGTGAGCTCAGCTGCGTTTACGTAGGAGAACTCGGGCGAGGCGGATCTTGCCCAAATGTCCGACTGGGAACTCGGACCCGAATGACCGTTCTGTTGCGCTAAAGGCCCTTTTCACATCGTCATGGTAACAGCTTCCGCATTCAGAAACAGGTGCATTACAACTTCCTGTTGCCTGCTCTGTCCTTCACTAAATCGCTCTACAAACTGCCAAACATGAACACTGGTGAAGTACAAAGACTGTTTTCATCGACTCCTGGATCTAAACTAGAGAAAGGCAGCAAGTTCTTCACCTAAAGTTCCCTCTTCGGTTATGAAGGAGAGTTTTAGCTCCAGTTTCTCCTTCTCTGATGTCATCTCTTGGCAGTCATCACCTCATTTGCATAACGTTATTACATTATGTATCTAGTGCTAGTAACCATTACAATTTTTATGTTTTTGTTGTCTTTGTTGGTTTGTCAATAAGTCATAAAAATAAAGTTGCCAATACGGAAGCTGTTACCATGACGACATGAAAAGGGCCTATAGATAAGAATGGCGTGACGTTTCAAATGGGTCACGCCCACAAAGTGCGGTACAAGTGATTAGGGCTGCAACTAACGATTATTTTCATTGTCGATTAATCTGTTGATTATTTTCTCGATTAATCGATTAGTTGTTTGGTCTATAAAATGTCAGAAAATGGTGAAAAATGTCGATCAGTGTTTCCCAAAGCCCAAGATGACGTCCTCAAATGTCTTGTTTTGTCCACAACCCAAAGATATTCAGTTTACTGTCATAGAGGAGTAAAGAAACCAGAAAATATTCACATTTAAGAAGCTGGAATCAGAGAATTTTGACTTATTTTTCTTAAAAAATTACTCAAACCAATTAATCGATTATCAAAATAGTTGGCGATTAATTTAATAGTTGACAACTAATCGATCAATCGATTAATCGTTGCAGCTCTACAAGTGATATGACCCGCTCTATTTCTATGGGCAAAACAAAAATGTATACGGTGTAAATAATTTGTCCTTTTTTTTGTCGTCCAAATACATTTCACATAAATTATTATTAGAACACAGAAAAAACAACCACAGAAAATGCTGATTTACTGTTTGGCTCATACAAACTGAACAGGGTTTCGCACTTTGCAGACGTGGCCCTTTTTGCAGCATCGTTGCAATTCTTATCTATTCGGTGTCGGAAGTCGTTTTTCTCCGAGTTCAGCGGCACGCAGCATCGCCCGCACACAGCAGCTCATGTTCACCAGCCGCTCTGTGATGCTTAACACTAAAGACACCAGAGAGACGAGAGAGAGGAAAAGATCCAACGTCGGTGAGTCCGGCTTTCTCTGGACTCCGCTGATTGGATTTCACCCTGAAGTTTCAATTTGTCACTTCCTGTGTGGAGGAGATTTCCCAGACTGACAGCAGAATTTACAGCGTCTCAGTTAGTGGGGAGGGACGCTCTGCTCTGCTGCAGACACACACTGTGATTTCAGATAAGACAGCTGGATTTTTATGTAAAATTCTTGCCTAGTGCAGCTTTAACGTGTTGAACTTCTCTGTATAACCCCATAATCATTTAGATTCTATTTTTATTGCTTTTTTAAATTGTTTTATTGTTTATATCCCTTTTTTTCTTCTCCCCTGCTGTATTTTTATTTTTACTTATGCTGCTGCAACAGCCCCGTCTCCCCAGAGGGATCGTTTCAGTTTAATCGTCTCCATGCAGCGCTCGCAGCATCGCGGACATCAGAGACTTCAGAGCCGCTCCGGTCCGGTTCTTATCTTCCAGTCTTTGGAGCAGAAAGGAGCGCATTGGAAAAAAAAATCCCTGCAGCTCCTCGTGTCCCAGCAACGGAAACCAGACACTCGTATTGACGCAACCGTCGTCTTGGTGTCTCCACTTCTTTAACCTGAGCGGCTCCTGGGGAGTCATAACCGTCCAACTCCTGTGCTGTAAATCTGCGCTTTTGGACGACGCTAACGACACCTTAACTTTCCTACATTTCACAACATCCGCAGGCCAGTTGGTGTTTTTGTGGTGTGTGTGTGTGTGTGTGTGTGTGTGTGTTGTCAAGGGAATGTCCTGCCTTCAGAGTGTGTGGTAAAGAGTAGAGAGCTGACAGCCGGATCTTCACATGCACACACCCGAGTTTGACCGATATGCGTTTTTGAAGGCTGAGGCTGATATTTTTGTATTGAAGCTGCTCATTCCTGCAGAGTTTTATTCTCATCAGGGTGGAAAAGCCTCTGAAACAGCATTTAGACACATCATGGGACACTAAAACTCTCCACTGAAACAGACTTCTTTCACGGTTAGCAGCTCTTTAAGTACAGCAGTCCATAGAGGACATACATAAACATTTTTCTTCTCTCTCATTATGTGGAGATAACATCTTAATTATCTCTTTATCACAACAAAACAAAAGCTGTTACCTTGTAACGACTTAATTATCTCGTTATGACAAAACAACTTATTTTTTCTTATCACAAAATAAAAGTTCTTTTTTTTGGCTTCCTACAATAGTCTAGAATGAATTCACACCCACACTTGTATAGACCTAAAATATCATCGTCATTTCACAAGACAAATTGTGATTATAAGAAAAGGTGAACAACAACAACTTTTGTTTTGTCATGAAAACAGCAATTATGTCATTATCTCGACATAACAAAAGAGAAAGGAAAATGTTTGTGAATGTCCTCTACGGGCTGCCGTACTTTAAGGCAGGGAGACCCACCACACCTGTGCACACCTGAAAAGCCTCAGCAACATTTGGGACACTAAAACTCTCCACTGAAACTCAGACTGATGAAACGCCCTCAATCGTAGGGAAACTTTTCTTTTTCCAAAAACATTTATTGAACAATTACATACGTATATAAAATTTGCAAAGAGAACAGAATCAGCTGTGATCAGGGAGGAACCTGGACGACACTGACCGACCGATATCTGATATTTAATAAAAGGCCATTATCGGCCCAATATATCAGTCTAACCCTAATACACACACACACACACACACACAGCCAGTTTTCTGTTCTGTTGCTTGTCACCTCTGTTTCTGTGCTCTCAGCTACACACACACACACACACACACCCCTCATCTGTAACACACACACACACACACACTCCTTCACTTGCAGACTTTCTCCCACTCCTGCTGAACATCACAGCTAACTCCCAACAGCTGTGTGTGTGTGTGTGTGTGTGTGTGTGCGCACAGACAATATGAGGTTAGGTGTGTATATAGCAGAGGTAATGGTGTGTGTGTGTGTAACAGAGGGGATGAGGGGTGTGTGTGAGTTATGGTGCTCTGCTTTCTATCCAGCCGCTTCAGCTCATACTACACCTGCATTCTTCTACTCTAACATTCTGTTTCTACTGTTTTGATGGATTTAACCTTTATTACAAGTAATATTTCACAACCTTTTCACCTGAATAACCGTCTGAAATCTTCTCCACTGTCCGTTCCAAACAGCCGGTCTCTGGTCGCTCTTTCCTGGGAAAAAATCCTCTGCCTCACAGGAAGTGATGCGTTTTACGTTTCCGGTTTGTTTGGAATCAACAGAAGAAGAAGAACTGGGTAGTTAGCATGGACAGAAAAGCCAAGCTCCGCCCACACTGTTTGATTGGCAGGTGATCTGTGGGAAGCGCAGTGCAGAAACACCACAGCAGTGAGGCTGAGGGACAGAGATGGAGACTGAATGAAACGAGGATCTGGAGGATTACCACTCTCTGTTGAAATCTGTAAACATCTATAAACGTGTCAATAGCATCAAAACTATTTCCCAATCTTAATTTACTTTATAATTTATATCCTTTAATAACTTTATTTTCATTTAATTGTATGTACCTTTTCCTCTTTGTCCTCTAACCTCCTTCTCTTCTCTATTCTTTGCTGCTGCAGTGATCCAGTTTCCCCTTGGGGATCAATGCAATTTACACTCTATTATCTTGACAAAAAAATCTAATTTTTAAAAGAGCCTTGGCCAAGAAATCCAGCATCATGACAATAAAAGAATAAAAGTTGCAGCCAACCAACATGGAGCTGCGCACACGGGCAACAATAAAAATCACATAAATGGTAAGTGGGGAACTGTAAAGTTTTGTGTCAAAATTCAATGAGTGCTGAGCAGGCTTCAGTCCAAAACCAGCAGGAGCCAAAAGGAAACCGATCTTGGCCGAACAAAACATCGACAGCTTCCTACTTAGTCTGCCGCAGGATCCTCCAGACTGAGCTTTACTGGCCCCCCGACGCCTCACGTGTTAGTGTTTTATTGTCCTAATTTATTGCTGTTTTTTAAATCTCACTGTGTTTTGTAACTGTGCAAATAAATTTAAGTAAACATTTTGAACTCTCCAGGAGAGATCCAGATCAGCTTTAAATCACAGCTGTATTGAGGGACAGAGAGCAAAAACAATTCCTGCGACCTTAGACAGCGATTTCCACCAAGATGCTGATATATTATGATAAACCCATGAGGCGCCGCATCGCTCAGATGCTGGTTTTCCCTGTGGGGAGTGATAAAACATCAGTGAAAGAGTAGAAAGGGGGGGGGGGGGGGGGCTTGGCGGTGTGGATGCCTGGAAGGTTCACTGGGTTGAGTCCTGGACTGGACGGAGGAATCTGGATTGGAAAAGTGAAGGAAAGTCTCTCTCCTCCCTCGACAGCCACCAGGTGAGCGAAGCTGCTTCAGTGGATCCGGCCCACAGTGCAGACTGGCTGGACCGGATGCAGAGACTTCACTTGATGCATGGAGAGAATTACAGCTGAACAACTCATCAAAAATATTAAAATACATTTCCAAATCTCAGAGGTTAATTTTGGTCCAAAGTGAACAAGGAGTTTTAGAGCTGCAGGTAATCTTTGGTCCATGAATCAAAACCTTTCAGACTCAGTAAATCCTGCACACTCACATCTAGTTTTTTTTTTTTTTTTTTTAACAAAATCACTTTTCTTTAAACAATTTTAAAGTTTAAAAAAATGTATGACAAGAAAAAAACTTGTGATGATATGAATCTCAGTTTAAATCGCAATTGCAATATTCTGTCAAATAATCTCAATTATTTTGTCAATATCTTTCAGCCCCAAGGAGAAGACTTGAGACTTGACTTGATGCATGAAGAGAAGACTTGAGACTTGACTTGACTTGGGTTCTGGTGACTTGGGACTTGACTCTGACTTGTGCTTTGATGACTTGAAAAGGTTTCTAAAGTCTTGACTTGAGATCTTGTGTTTGTGCAAATGACTTAGATTGAAAGTGATGAGATTTGTTCCAGCGGACGACTGAATTTAAATTCTGTTTTCTGAATTTGTATGGAATGATTGAATTTATTGAAGTTGAAACTGATTATAGAAATCAAACTCATGATGCTCTTACCAAGTTTTTATCCTATTAAAACCATATTGCATTGAAAAGTCCTAGATATTTAGTTTTCTTTAAGATATTAAATTGATACTGGACTCTTGATTTGTTCTGACTTGACTTGCCTTGACTTTCTCACCTCTGACCAGATGAATGTGTGGAAGTGTGTGAAAGTGAAGCAGGGTGTTTCTAGAACAGCACACATGCTCAGTTGACTTTCCCAGTATAAATAAGGGTTTAGTTTATTGGGCAATTTTCAACACATTAAAAAGTTCCATCTGAAAATGATCTGGGATAACAGATAAACACATTTCAATAGTGGAAACGTAGACAAAGCAACAGACGGTCATTACATAATGATTCCCTAAAATGGACAAACTTTAACTCAACCTGTTCTCCTCATATATGAACAGGGAAAATGGATTATCAATGAAAAAATCAGGCTGAAAAAAGTAAAGAAAAGGCATCTAGAAACAGTGGTATGATACATAAGAAATAGTTTTGTCTCTGTCTGTGTTGTTCGTTCCTGAAGTGCGGCCTGTCGGCAGTGTTGGTCAGCTCCTCCAATCAGAGGTGATGTAACTCTATCCTGTAGTCAGCTCAGCCAATCAGAAGTAAGGGAACAAGATGGCGGTGCAGCGGTGAATTATGGGCTACTGTCCAATTTTGAACCATTTGATTTTTAACTGAAATAGAAAATTCCAAATGGCATCAATCCAATTCAGTTCAAATGAGCTTTATTGGCAATAAATACTTCAAATACCTAAAAATACTTAAAAAAAAAAAAGAAAAGAAAAAAAAGTGGGTTTTCACCAAAGTTACCTGCATTAGATTTACTTTATTACTTTATTGTGTTCTATAGGCCGATGTTTCTTGTACTATATTGTGTTTTTTTTTTTTGTTGTAAGGCGGGCATTGAGCCTGTAGTTCAGACAGGCAGACAGGTAGCTGGAGACTCCCGACTGCACACTCACTGCTCCTTTTCTTCTTCTTCACTTTTGTTTAACGGCGGTTGATAAACAATTTAAAAGACGACCCAGACCTTCACATTACTTATTTTTATTTTAATGTAGGCATTACAGGTGGCATTTATGGAAAATATTACATAGCGTTGTAATAAAATAATATACGGACTGCTCATGGAGTGACATCTTGGAACAGATATAAAAACTGAAGTCTCTTCATTTCACTGTGGGTGTGTGATACACCTGTGACGAACCAATCAACGCTCAGCTCGAGGCGTTTCCCATCATCCTCGGAGCTGTGCAGTCGGTGGAGAGCGGCTGCAGCGCCTCGCTCCAAAAACCTGCAGCCGCCTCGGTCCCGCGAGATTCCCGTCAGGTCAGGTCGGGTCCCAGTCCCGTCCCAGTCGGGTCGGCGGAGCGAGTCGGACAACTTTTCTAACCATCATGCAACGGACCAAGCAAGTCGCTGCTCAAAACTGAAGGTGCGTCGGTGCGGTTTCTCACATGCCAAGAATAATAAAGGCTTTTTAACTTCATACAGAGGAGAGCGTCTTGGATTTCTTTCTTCTTTTCTCCCTCTACATATTTCCTCTGAGCGCCTCCCCTGAACAGGTTTGAAGGCCGTGCAGCGTTCCTCCTCTGATAAAAACACCTGGCTTTACTGTGTGTTCGGTCTCAGCTGAAGCTCCAACACTATCAGCTGAACCGGTGCTTTAATTCATTTAAGTTTCATTTATTTCCACAGTTACAATCCAAAGCTCCTTACATCACTATGAATGAACTGAACCTCTGACCCTGTCGGTGCGAGGATTCAACCGATATTTTTAATATTTTTGAAGACCGATACTGATGTTTCTGTGAAGCTGCCTATGTTTTCTGCGTTTTAAATCGAACCCCTTTTCATGCAGCGATTCCTCCAGAGTTTTATTCTCATTAGGGTGGAAAAGCCTCTGAAACATTCAGAGCATCATGGGACACTAAAACTCTCCACTGAAACCAGACTGATGAAACTCTTTTAGTGTCAGCAGCTCTTTAAGGCAGAGTGACATCACACCTGTTCAATGGTAGAGAAACTCTGGGAGACATTTCTGCCTTTAAATGAAAAATTAATTTTCAAGAAACATTATTGAACAATTCATTGTTTTTCTGTAGCTGTGTTCAGAAGATGTATGACATGACTGACCGATATATATTTAAAGCCCAAATCGAGATATCGGTCTAAATCCTTTGATCTATCTTTGAGCTACACAGAATCACAGAGACAAATGTTTCTGAATAATTTTGGGAACCGCAGGACGTCCCGGTGGATCAGTGGTTTCATGTTTACCATGGAACTGTGACATCGTGGGTTCAGATCCGGTCCAGGACCTTTGTCATCTCTCTCTCTCTCTCTCTCTCTCTCTCTCTCTCTCTCTCTCTCTCTCTCTCTCTGATTCTCTCTCTCTCTCATTCTCTTAAAGTCATTTTGATCTAAAGGCTTCTGCTTAAATGCTTGAAATTAGTTTCTTAGACAAATATAAATAGTGAAGTTGATCCTATGTATGAATTTCTTTCCAAAGCCTTTGCCTTTCCATCAAGGAAAATAATCTAAAATATAAGATAGTTTTGATTTGTTTAACACTTTTTTGGTCGCTGCATAATTCAATTTGTGTTATTTCATAGTTTTGATGTCTTTACTGTTATTCTAAAATGTGGAAAATAGTAAAAAATAAAGAAAAATGTGTTGTGTCCAAACTTTTGACTGGTAGTGTATCTAATAAAAATCATATTTACGTTTTTGTTAGTAACAATTGCATAAAAAACATCATTTCCTAGCATATCAAATATAGAATGTGATTTGTTCAATAATCCCCTGAATGCACCACAAATTAAAATTCAAATGAGCTTTATCTCCATTAAATACTTCAGTATCTGTTGTCAAAGCAAAACAGTGACAATCAATAAAAGCAGCAATAATAACAATTAAAATAATTGAGCAATAGAAAATTGCAATTATTCGATCACACACAAAGAAAAATAGAAAATGTTAGTAGTAGTCAATCATACCATCTCCTCCATAAGAGAAACTCAGAAACATCCATGATTTTACCCAATATGGAATATTTTGTTAATCTTTTTTATTATATAAACATAAAAATACAAACAAATGTTACAAACAGGACATCTTTACTCATCTTTGTGTCTTTACTATCCCTCCTTTGAAATTGTATTCATAATAACAATGCGTTGAAATTGAAAAATGTGGGTTTTCTTGCACTGAGGCTGACGAGAGTCCAGACGATGCTGAATATTCGATAAGATTTGCTCAATAACTTTCCACTAACTTTCCACAGTCCCAGCGTCTCTCATGGCCTCAGGATGCAGAACGTGTGTGTTTCTCTCAGAAATGATTTCTGTCCCGTCCCGAAGGTTTGGAGCTCAGAGACACACTAATCTGTTCAGGGGCAGCAGAGGGACGGACTGCTTGTGTTTAAATGTCAGTTGTAGTTGTGTGTGTGGGAGTTGACGAGTTTTAAAGTTGTAGTTAGTTAACGTTTTCCTCAGTTTCATCATACAACATCAAACACACACAGACACGTGTGCTGGCGTGTGTGTGTGTGTTTGTCAGGCAGACAGGCAGCAGCACGGCTCTCTTCACTGAAACAGGCTTTCCACTTGGCTGGTGATGATGATGCAGTTGAGTCCGTCTTTCGCATTGGAAATGTGTGTGTTTGGTTTTGTTGTGATCAGTTGAGGAGTGTGTGCGTGGGCTGGCATGTCTAGTGTTACGGCTCATTACATATGCATGAAACCCTAATTTTGGTTCCCAGATCTATCCCATATAATTGACCGTCCTGAACACTTTAATATCAAACATGGCTATCTAAGCCCCATGTAAAGATAAAGAAATTGAATAATGCAAATAACTATTATATAAAGCATCACAGTTACACATAAAATTAGACATACACATTAGAGTCCACCACAATGTGATACCCATGAGTCTGTATCAAAGATTTCTCCTGATTTTGGACACATTCCACTGTGTCTCATCTCAGACTCTCTGTCTCTTTGGGGATTAACACAGACAGGGCTGAGTGTTGGAGTTTTATGGTTATTTACCAGGTCTGTTCCTTGATACCAGCTCTTAGGGATGGAAATGAGGTAATCTGCGTTGAGGTCAGTGCCCTTTCTTCACGATCTCACGGTCTTGCCCCACCATACTGATCTGTTATCAGGGAGGAGGCTCACACAGGATGCACAGGGCCTTTCCAGATGTGAGATGACAATGATGGTGTGGGTGCAGTTACTACACCGGAGAGTTTTCCCTACCTGTAGCCGCCGGGCCGCGGCGTCTCACGTTTCACTCTTGAAACGGTTAGCCAATCGGAACAGAGGGGTCGTGAATATTAATGAGCCTTAAAGACACGGCGACAGAAACGGCCTGTTCTTGGTAAGGCTCAGAGAGATGCTGGAAAATGAACGTGGAGAAATGGATTGAGAGTGTTTTTGGTTCATGACACCACACACACAGCTTTGAATGGACCTCAAGACACAAAATAAAACTCTGGAGAGTGGAGAATATTAGGATCTTTAAGGCCTGCAGTGTGAACGAAGCCAGTGTTCAGAATTACTGGCACACACTGAAATTCAACCGTATAATACTAGATATATCTTAGAAAACACACTGAAATGTAAAAAATTGGTTCTTATGTACTGAGCAGATAAAGAAGAAAACTATATCTTCATGTTTAGTGAATAACTGCCTAATTGTCCGAGGTCTCCGACCCCGTCAGCCCCTCCCTCGGTGTATGTTTCAGTCAGTCAGTTTATCCTGGCTGGTTTCCACATAGAAGTCAATCTGCAGGAGTAAACACAAGACTAGTTATTTTTGCTGGAGGACCTTGATGAAAACACTAAAGCGCAGCGTGTGTAACTCAAGACGCACTGGGGATTTTGGACGATACAACTGCCAATCACTTCACATGTCTGTTGATGTTGGCAAACCTGCTGATATATTTCAGAGGTTTGAAACACAGTCAGTGTTTTTACTTGACAAATGAGGTTTTGCTATTGGCACTCCTTGAAATATTTTCTTAATTGATCACATATATCTGCAACAGGAGAGTGAAATGTAGCAGTGTGGAGCCAAGCTACTCTGACACATAAAGTGGGTATCAAGTTTTTATTGCCTTGAGCCCTGAAATGAAAACTCGTTTTTCACTGTCATCCAGATCTAATAACCAGCAAAATCCTGAAACTATGTTAAAATTGGAAGATTAAAACATCCTGCAACCAAGTTTTAGCTTGATAACAGCAGTGAGTGTGTTTGGATTCATCTCTCCCAACTTAGCATATCTGGATGTAGGAATATTCTCCCATTCTTTGCAGAAGAGTTCAAGCTCAGTCAGACTGCAGCGGGACGTCCCATGCAGACTCCTGTCTGATTCGACCCACAGGTCTTCTATAGGACTGAGGTCCAGACTCAGACTGGGTCACTCCAGGATGCTGATCTCTTTTCAACTGTCCCTTAATTTATTTGGCTGTTTATGTTGAATGATGAAAATGTCTTCAAAGGTGCTCTGTGTTTTGTGTTTCTCAAAATTAAGACATTTCCCAAAAACCGGTTGCTTCCTGTAGCAAAGAAAATGTTGTTAATTGCAAAGTAAATTCATTTTTCTTTTTTTTTTGTGCTATAAAGAAAATAAGGAAAGGCTGTTTTCGGGCATTTCCAGCAGCCAGAAAGAGACACTTCTCTGATTGGCTGGCAACAATAGAGGCTCCGCCCCCTCCCCCTGCCCCAAACGTAAGATGATTGGTCGACTCCATTAAAGTCAGTTTCTATATCACAACGTAATGATGTTCCGATTGGTTTGTTAAAAAGGCAAATTTTTTTCTAAATACTACTTTACAATAGAAAGTCTAATTTACACTTTTTACTGTGATTAACATGATCAAGACTATTAAAACCATGAAAAACTCTAAAGATCTCTAAAGATAAGAGCCTGCCTGGTGGTCTCTGAGCTTGGTGTCTATTGCAGATTTGAGGATGATTCTGTTGAGAACTTAGGCAGGCACTGATAGTAGTGTTATTCCCCTGTAATTTCCACAGTCCTGAAGATCTCCTTTCTTGGGGAGCTTGATGAGGTGACCTGTTCTCCAGTCTTCTGGTATCACTTCCTCCTGTCAGATGGATCCAAACAGCTTGTACAACATGTTTGTAGAGATGTTAACATCTGCCTTCATGGTTTCGGCAGGGACCCCGTCTGGACCGGCAGCTTTTCCATTCTTGTGGAGACGGATGGCCTTCTTGATCTCTTCCTTGCTGGGTTTATTGCAGTTTATTGGTAAATCAGTGTCTGCTGGTGGGAGATCTGGAGTGTCTGGAGGTATTGGCATGTTGAGGAGCTCCTCGAAGGGTTCAACCCATCTTTCCAGTTGTTCTTCTGGGTTTGTGAGTATTGCTCCATCTTTTTTGTTTTTAACAGCTTAAGTTTTCGCTCACATTACATAAAGACTACTTTGACTTTTTCTTGATGTTCAGATCATTTTTCCATTCATGTTTAGTTACTAAAATCGAAAGAGAAGAGAGCAGACGGGCTCCTGGGTGTTTGCCTGGTGGATCACATGCAGGCGCTAAGGTGCGGCTAATTACAATCAAAGTCTGTTTTAGTGGAGTGGTTTGGTGCCAAGATGACACCTCTGGCATTTGAAAAATGTGATGCTTACGCTTATAAAATGATTAGATGTGTAATATTAAACCAAATGATGGTATTTTTTCTCAACATTACAGAGGTCAGGTGATGAAGTTTTTCCCAGAACTGATGTTGGATGTTGGACATTTACACAGAAAATGTTGCTTCGCTCTGCTCTTTGTCACCTTGATTGCATTTGGCTTTTGTGCGTTGCTGCATGTTGTTTCTTCTGCAACTTCTGGTCTCACTTGAAGAGAATATGTTCCTAGTCTCAGTGGGACTAGCAGGTTAAATACAGGCTGCAAAACTATAAGCCTCTTCAGATCCATGGACAGCATGTGGATGCCAGTCCCCCTGTCAGCTCTTATGTTGTTTTGTTGTTTTGTGGTCAGCGATGTTGCCTCATCTTGGTTATGATGATGAATGAAAGAAGTAGCGGCCATCCGGTTTCTTCAATCACACGTTACACAAGTCGCCGCCAACTAGTCACTGCCTTTTCTGCTGTCATTTACAACGACGCTGATTGTTGATGCTGATGGTAATTATTATAAATGCACAATACAAACTGGCTCATCCAAATCCAAAATTGCTCCCAGACTCAAAATTGTTTCATGTCTTTATAATGATGCAGAATATTGCTGCTAATAATTATGGGGAAAACAACTTAACTCATCATTGTCTTTAAAATTATGTTGATTGTTTTTGCTCATGATAATTACAGCAGAATAGAATAGAATAGAATAGAATCAGATCATTACCGGCCCCCACAGCAGTCAGACAGAAAGTGACAAGGCTGCTTGTGGGCGATTCACATGCGTTCCTGCTTGTTTTTTGATGGGATCACATCAAGTATCAGAGTATTTTTTTTTTTTTTTATCTCTGCCATGGATCAACAGAGGAGAATTGTTGCTGCAGCCGTTTATCTACAGAGATACTGCTGTGTTTGCAGAGATCATCAGCTTCTCCTCCATGATGAGAACAACCTGATCTCATACAAATACGTGAAATCAACACGACTTAGACTTAGGCAGTAGAGTCAATGAATGGGTGATGAGTTTGATTTCAATGCCGGAGACCGGAGTTCAATTCCCAGCTTGTACAAAAGACATTTCTACCGAAAGCAAAATTAAATTTTTTAGGGTTAGGGTTTTTCTTCTTTAACCGTGACCAAAGCCTTTCTCTAACCTTAACCAAGTTGTTTCAGTTTCCTAAACTTAACCGTTAGCCAACCTTTAGCTGAAAATGTCATGTCCAATTTTTGTCACAGAATCCAGTTTATGGTAGAAGAACGTCACTTTCACATAATTTGTGTCCGCAGCACGTAAATGCATTTCAGAGTTTGTGCTCATTTCATAACTTTTTATGGGATCATGTTGGATGAGAATGTGGAACTAGGAACTGATATTTGGGCACATGTTTTGCTCAAATCTGATTGGTTACAGTTCCGCGATTTTCTGCTGCCTTGGGGTAAAAGTTCACCGATTTCAACTTTTCCCACCGCACCACCAGCTATATCCCATCATGCTCCATGCAAGCAGTTTCTCCAGGCGGTGTGTCCGCCTGGAGAAACAGCTTGCCGTGTGTCTTTACCGGTAGAGCATCTGTTGCTTTATTTCTCCCTGGCCAAGTAGAAAACCTGATTCACCTACTGTTGTAAAGTGGGATGGATTAAAGAGAGTAAAATATTGAGCTAGTGTCAGAATTCTTTTTTTTATTTTTATTTTTTTATTATTTTTTATTGAGTGAGTAAGGGTCTGAATACAATACATTCAATCTTTCAACATGTTACATAATCATCATTTAGTGTCAGAATTCTTGTGTGACTTCATACCAGCTTTCACTTTTTCCCATATAATGTTTGAATATCAGATGTTGACATTTGAAAGGGTGTAAAATACTGTCTGGATACATTAAGTGTTCAGCTGTGATGTTGTACTAAATTACATTACTATTGCGATGCCTCTCAGCCAGTGATATTGATCGATAAAGCCGGTCAAAAGCAGGTGTTTTCCATCAGCTGTCAAAGACAAAACACCTGCTGTGACATCACTGATTGGGGGCGTGGCCAGACGTGCAACATGCTTTACAGTTTCAACCCATCAAAAGCAGTGCAGCAGCAATTTTCTGCAATTTGTTTTTGATTTGCTGTTTAAACTTCATTGGTTCAGAGAGCAGCTACACAAAGATGTTGAACTTTTGAGATCCTCTCCCTCACCCGTACATCTTGAACGTCAACACTGCAGAAGAAAGACTGAAAAGCTCTCAGAAGCAGGAAGACTCGGTGGTTCAGTAGTTTAAGTGTGTACAGGTGTTGAGGTTATGAGTTCAAGTACAATTTCAAGTCCATTTTGAGTGGCATCATGCAGAATAAAGACTGAAAATGTTCTGAGCACAGCTTCAAAAGCACTTGGCTCCATGGAGGTATTAAGGTTAAACTCTGATTTCAAATACATTTTGGAAACCGTCATGCAGAGGAACGACTGAAAAGCTCTCAGAAGCAGGAAAACTCAGCGGTTCAGTAGTTTAAGTGTGTACAGGTGTTCAGGTTACGGGGTCAAGTGCATTTTCAGATCCCACATGCAGAGACTCAAAGGCCCAATCCCAGTGTCCCCCCTAAACCCTGAACCCTAAACCCTGAACCCTGAACCCTCACAGATTTACAGTAATTGACGTCAGCTGGTAAGCGAGAGTCTGCAAGGGCTCGAAATGGTATAAATAGGAATGGGACAGCACTTTGCGACATATCACGTTACCTTGACGACACCAACAACAACTGCAACCAACATGTTACGTATCATTGTGGGTTTGGGACTTTTTATTTTACGTTTATTACTTTCTTCACGGCCGAGGCACTTGAGGCACCGACTGCCTGATTTGAACGTCTTCCCGGCTCTTGCCTTACAGGTTGGACGAGAGGTAATTGTCAAATAATCAATTTACTCGTTTTTGTCAAAACAGCATCATTAAGCAAAAATTTAAAGAAATGGTTGATGAATAAACTAGGTGTGTAATATAACCTATGCTTGCATTCCCCTGATTTCATGTGTTTATTATGTGCCGTCTTAAATCCTTGTTAATGTAGTGTTTCTTTGTAAATTTAGGCGTACCAGCGCACCCAATATGCCAGGATGAACACCCAATATGCCAGGCTGAACACCCAATATGCCAGGCTGAACACCCAATATGCCAGGCTGAACACCCATGTGCCAGTCCTCAGGATGTACATGGATGTGGAGCGAGACATGAGGATTGACTTCAGGATGTCAAGGCAGGCTTTCAGCGGTCTTCTAAACATTTTGCACCAGGAGAGGGATCATGGCCGGGGGCATCATTTAGAGGTCCTTATTTTTGTTTTTTGGCTGGCCCATGGGGTGTCTTACCGGGTGACGGCACGGGCTTTTGATGTGCCAAAGTCAACCATTTTTAGAGTTGTGCACAGGATTGCCAAGGAGATTCGCAGATGCAAGCCAAAGGTCATCTTCTTCCCCAGTCCAAACACCTTGGAGGAAGTTGGCCGAGGATTTGGACAGCTGGCACAGCATGAGGCCTTCGATGAGGCTGTGGGGGCCGTAGATGGCTGTCACATCCGAATTAAACCAAACAAACACAACCAGTTAGATTATTTTAACTACAAGCAGTTTCACTCCATTCAACTTCAAGGCATCTGTGACTCCTCTGGGAGATTTCTGGACATTTTTGTTGGTTATGGAGGTTCAGTACATGACACACGGATTTTGAGAAACAGCCGTGTTTATTTCCATTCCCTGTACCCCCCCCACCTGGTTTCTTTCTCTTGGGAGATGGAGGCTACTAGGGATGTACCCAAATCCGAATACGTTATTCGGGAAAGCAAAATAATGCGATGGCAACAGATATTTATCTACCCGAAGTTGCTCGTTATTATTCGGGGAAAAAAAAAGCCATGATTGACATGTCTGTGCGTCAGCCACTATGTTTCTTCAAATCGATTCATATCATTGTGGATGGCCACAAGATAAAAATGCCCATTCTGTTTGCAACATAGGACTTTGATTTAGTCGTTTCATTTACTACACATTAGAGGTCTGCAACCCGACCCGAACCCGACGGGACCCGAGACTGTATGTCGGGTATTGGCCGGGTCGGGCTTGGTTTTTAAATAAATAATTCGGGCTCGGGTCGGGTCGGGCCGGATGTTTTGTTTTTTTTCATGCGTGGAAAAAAGCACGATGTTATGCCATGAATATTAGGTTAGATAATACAACATTTGCCCGATTTAACGTGACTTCCGGTATAAACCACGCCCACTTCCGGTCTTCTATCCGAATACAGATACAGAGACAGATAATTTTGTTGGTTGAACAGATACAGATACAGATAATGACGTCTCTGTACACCTCTAGAGGCTACCCTTGTCTTCAGCTTCCAATTACGATTATAACCCCTTTCAGACACCCATTACAAGGGAGGATGCAGGAGCGCTTCAATAACATGCGTGGCCGGGCCCGTTCCATAATTGAGAGGACATCTGGGGTCATGAAGGCACGGTGGCCGGCCACCTTATTCAAGGCGCTGGAGGTTAGGCCCGATTTCTGTTCTGAAGCTGCCTTGGCCTGTGCGTTCCTGCCTCACACATGGAGACGTCATGGAAGAGCCAGAGCTCCAGCCTGAAGAACCTGGTCCCCCTGCTCCACCTGACCCACAAGACATGCAGGAGAGGAGTGGGGCCCACATGAGGGACAGGTTATGTGCCCACTTATCGGCACCCCAGCACCTTCAGGCCCCATTAAGGGATGATGATTATACCAGCGGATTAATTTTTGTTGTACATTTAAGTTAATGTTGGGCTTACTCAAATCCCCTTTAGTTCACATTTATACCGGCTACCACAACCCTGTTTTACCCTTAAAACATTTCTGTTCATCTTGTTGAAATCATTTAATTTTGTGGTCATAAAGCTATGAATAACTACATGACTGCCTTCTGTGATTCTTGTTTGTGATGGATCTACAGGTTTTTTGATACTTAAGAATGACATTTCAACACACATTTCTGTTTTGCACCCACAAATCTCCCTTAAAGCAAACTCTTTCAATATTCATGCTGGAGATCTCAATTCAAAGGACACTGCACTGAGACGGATGAAAAGCAACTCATGTTTAATGTCATACAGCTTTGAACTGAGGAATCATTTGATTTAAGGAAACAAATCTATGTAATTTATAGCCATACATCTTTTCAAACAACTCAAATTAAACAAATCCATAGGGTTGAGAACCATAAATTAAAATATTCAAACCAAAAAAATTGAAAAAGCTACTTGTGCTTCTCCACCAACTTCCCAAAGATGCCAATAAGGGTGTCCAGCTGCTCCTGCTTTTTCTTTTCTCTCTCTTCCTCCCTGTCCTCCAGCTCCCTCTGCCTCTTCTCCTGCCTTTCCGTGTACTCCTTTAGGTACTCCACAACCTCTTTTTTTTTTTTGGTGTTGGCCTTTTGCAACCCCGAGATAGTTGGTTTGGGGTAGTGGATGGCCCTGGAGCAGAGGTACTGGGCACCTCATCGGGCTCCTCTGCAGCATCTGATGAGGAGTCAACTGCTGTGGCAATTACGTTCAGAGGCTTGATGGCGTCCCTCTGGCCCAGAGACTTGTGCATTGCCTCGAAGAAAGGCCAGTTCCCGGCTGTCACCTCGCCACCCTCCGTCCCTGATCCGGTCAGTGGTAATATCAGATCCTGTGTAAAAATCCTGTGTAACACCATCAGTGTAAAGTAAACCCACATACAGAAATAGCCTACATGTGATCCAGTGGCCCATTCATCACATAATACCAGATAATAAGTGGTTCACCCTATACTTTTTCTTTAAGTTTTCCCATTTCGTAGTGGCTTGACTTGCTGTTAGTTCATTCTCCAATCCCATCTCTTTTCTGACCAAACTGATGAGAAAAGCAAAGCTGGGGGTCCATTATGTGTTGTGGGATAAAATGCTTAAGTCAGAGCAGGGCATTTACCACAGCAGACTGTCAGTACTATATGCCACACACACACACCCACACACACAAACACACACACACACAGTTTATAGCAGATGTGTCAGCTCTAGCTGTTGTGTTTACAGTCATCCATTGGCTGGCTAAATAATCATGAACTGACATTTCTAAAGTTTACTAGCTGAATATTTACTCGAAACCTTGAGCAGACGCATTTCTGTGGCCAGTAAAGTGACAGTAAACTCCCTCCGCAGTTGGATGAACTGCAGTGTTTGTGGTTCGCTCTGTTTGTAAACAAAATAGTAATGTTGTTGGATCAGATCTGATGAAAGCATATTTGGAAATAATCATCATGCCATCGTAGGACAAACAACTACACACAGTTCTGACTATGAATCACCAGTGCGCTATGTGTTTATCCTTATGTGTAAACTTCTTTTTTCTTGTAACGTTAGTTGCTCCTTCCATGTTTCTTTACCGTTTTTTTAACACTTCCGGGCTTCCCCCTGGTAACCACGGTAACCCCGTATTTAACGTCACAACGCTATGAACTGTGGGTAATTCCCTCAGGCAGAGTCTGCAGAAATGCGGACTTACGGAAAGTGTGCATAAAGGGCTCAAAATGTCTGCGGGAGAGCCTCTACAATAGTTTAAACTGTTGAAAGGGGGGAACGTCATGTTTTACAACAGCAGACATTATTTTGTGTTGACATCAACATAAAAAGTAAGTAATTCAGCATGTTAAATCTCTTTGCTGTGGCGTAATATTAACATAACGTAAGCTATGACCACAGTTAGTGGTTAAGCTAACGTCCACTGCCAAGTTAACTTTCTATACAGGAAATAACCTGGAATACGACAATGTTTAATTGCAAAGTTAATCCACAAACTGTTTGTCGTCCATTGTTTTTGTTACACTATCAGCTGGTCGTAGCAGTACTACAACTGAAAGTCACATGATATCAACATGTTGATTGACTGTTGCATGAACCTAGTTGCAAAAAGTTGAAAGAAACAGTTTCAACTTGATGCAACCAGATTGCACGCAACTTTTCAGTGTTTCACGGTGTAACGCCAGCGTTAGTCTCTCTTAAAAAAACTGTTGATTTTCTGACTTTTAATCTTCCTCTGTAATATGATACTCGCCATACTATTTTCATTATTTATTTGAATGTATGTTGATTGTCTTATTTTATTCCTACTGTGCCGCATTGTTTTGTATTTGATCTTTTTTGCTATCATCTGTTTTTTACTTCTGTGAAGCACTTTGTAACTATGATTTGATAAGTACTATATAAATAAAGTTATCGTTATTATTATCTTTTCCTTTTGAAGCTGCATATAGAGGCCAGTATCAATCAATCAGTCAATCAGTCAGACTTTATTTATATAGCACATGGAAGTGAATGCAGCTCAGAGTGCTTCCCAACAGATAAGCTGCACAGCGCTGCAGCAGCACCAGAGGCAGATCTCAGACCAGCAGGCTGCCACAGCTCGGTCCGTACCAGACGGAGCTGCCTCTGACTCGGCTGCCAGCAACAGCATTGCAACACTCTTCAGATTCATGATGTGGGATTCAGACCGGCCCTCTGGTGGATCTGAAGTATCTGCTTATCTTACCGAGCGGCGGCCAAGCTCCTCGTCAGCCACTCATCATCTCAGTCATACGATGCTTATCGTGCAGGTATCAGAAACAGGGTTTTTGTTTTATATCAAGAATCCCACGGAGCTCTATACAAGCTCGCCAACGTATTTACTCACGCTATCGGCCAAGGTTTAGTGCAGTAAATAAAGGTTTCAAATGCTTGGTGCGATCCAGCGGTCGAAGGCTGGACCTCGTGCAACTGAACCTGCAAGTCCAAGCATTTGGAAATACACTCAGTCTGGACCCACCTGACTGAATGTATGATGTTTTCAGACATTTTGATCTAAAGGCTTCTGCTTAAATGCTTGAAATGTGTTTCTTAGACAAATATAAATAGTGAAGTTGATCCTATGTATGAATTTCTTTCCAAAGCCTTTGCCTTTCCATCAAGGCAAAGGGCAGCTGCTTTAAAGAATCTAAAATATAAGATAGTTTTGATTTGTTTAACACTTTTTTGGTCGCTGCATGATTGCATTTGTGTTATTTCATAGTTTTGATGTCTTTACTATTAGTCTAAAATGTGGAAAATACTAAAAATAAAGAAAAATGTGTGTGTCCAACCTTTTGACAGGTAGAGTATATAATGAGGTGTGCATGAAACAGAAGAGATTCATCCATGAACAGACAGAAATCAGACAGACGGATCAACACAGTATGTGATTAACTCTTTCTGTGCTGGCTTTTAACAGCCGTATCATTTCTATAATTCTGGTCAGGTGATGGGTACTTTCCATAAAAATCTTTTCTCACATCAAAACATGTCAGCCACTTTGTATATTGGTAATGGTAAATACAGCAAATACATAGACATTTACTGTACATTTTACATTTTAGACATTCAGCTGACTCTCTTATCAACTTAAGTTCAACAGCAGAATATTATAAGCTTAATTTCCTAGATTCCCTGCATTTAAAGCAACCGATAGTAAGGGTCAACATGGGACTGCACGATTATGGCAAAAATTACAATGCCAATTGTTATGATTTTTTATATTGTGATCACAATTATTTGTCTCAGTTTCAGGGAACAAAACAACATGTTTTCACCTTTTCAATTTTTTCCAATGCAGTATTTCCTGAAGTAGCAGCTGGTAGAAACTCTTATTGTGATTCTTATTTACAAAATTCAAATAATAAATAATGACTGCAGTACATTATTACTTTGAGGCACTGCTATAACCATAAGGCAAACTTTGCACAGAATCTGCACTTCAGATACTTCTGTCGTCATCTGGTTTTAAGAAAATAAAGAAGAGCTAAGGAGAGAGGTAGAGAAGATTTTTCCCCTTCAAGACAAGAGTATGAAAGAGCAAATAGAGGATGAAGAAATGGGAGAACGCGATGTGAGTCATAGAGGAGAGGGAAGAGATGAGTTCAACTTATGGGACATGGTTTGACCACAAAGTCCTCTGAGACGCCGGTCACAAGTTCCAACCTTTTTATTTGGTTTATTTACATGTGTTGTAAAGGCCTCTGGCACCCTCTTAGTGCAGACAGAGGAGTCAGCATCATCATCATCATACAGTATGCACAAGTCATTAAAAATAACAGCAGAGCCTATTTAATATCAGCATGTAGAAATCAGACAGTAACAAGAGAGGAAAAACAGGAAAAGTACACACAAAGAAAGAAGAGGGGGAGAGAAGAGTCTGAGAGAGAAGGAGGGACGAGGAGAGGAGGGGAAGAGTAAAGGGAGGAAGAAAGGTGAGAAAAGAGGAGAGAGGAAGCACCCCTTTCTCCTCAGAGGTTAAATGGTTCAATCGAAGAGAGGAGACGCAGGGAAGGAGGAGAAAAGAGAAAGGAGAGACGGAGCATTCTTAGAAAAACGCTGCAGAAAACAACTCAGCTCAGCCAGTGATTTTGTCTCGTATTCAGAGTCCTCAAGCTTATTTTAGGATATTTGAGGTCAAGTTACTGTTCAGGCACCGGCAGAGGAGTTTGTTGGTTTCTATAGAGGCTTTGCAGTTGTGTCACAAATCTGCTCTCAGCTGGAGGAACACTGGAGAACTGTGTGTTAGTTAATAAAGTGTAAATCTGTAGCAAGCAGCTAGAAGCAGAGAGCAGCTGAGTCAGCTTGTTGTGGTGTGGCTGTAGATCCATTCAGTAACGTTCTCAGTAAAAGTGAATAGTGTGATAAGGTGGATTTGGTTACTGTGACACAGTAAACTGTCTTGTCTTTAGCCCTAGTCTCTACTCCAAAACACTCTGAGTTGTAGCTTGAGAAGAGTCAGCTCAGTTAACCTGAACAAACTGTTAGCTAGCTAACTAGCCAGCAAACACACTGATGTTAATGTGAACATGCTAACGCTAGCTGCTGCTAGATACGTTAGCTAGTAGCCAACAAATCAGATGTAGGCTATTTACAACAAGACAAGTTAGCTAACCAGATGTGGCTAGCAAGCTAACAAGTTGACATTAAGATTGCACTTTATTGATCCCCTATAGGGAAATTCAGGACACAGTTAACACACAATCCATCAAATGTATATTATTTAGTGGCAAAATGATCTGTTAATGCTAAAATGTAAACCCGGTACTAGAGATACATTACATCTGTTTATGTTGTACTGACCTGTCAAATGTTTTATTTTTTTATTGAGTGTTTCAATTGTAAAACCCTGACTGTAAATCAAATTTATCTTGCAGGGCAATTACATTTGTATTGAATATCATGCAGCAGTAACATTTCCAACCAACAGTCATCTGCCAGTGCTGTAAGTAAATTAAACTTCACATAGCCTACTGTAGCTGGAAATAAGCATGATAAATCTCAATACAAGATACAACATCCTTGCTAGGCTTGTCATTGTGTTGCAGTGGAAAAAGGTAGGAGGGAAGAGAAGAAGAAATGGGAGGTGGAAGAGAGGTAAGAGAAGAGGAGAAGAAGAAGAGGAGAGGTGACAGGACAAACAACAGTGATCAAGGTCTGTTTAAATACCAATCAGATGAATCCTTCCTTCCTTATCTTCACTTCCTCACTTCTTTCCCTCTGTCTCTGCTCCTTCCTTCATGTGCCGTTTGATTTAACATGCATAGAAGAAGACAGGAGGAAGGAAGGTGGGGAGGAAAAAAAACAGCAAGGACGGAAGGTAAGGAATGAAAGGAGGAAACTGAGAAGGGAAAGAGGACAAGACAGAAGGAAGAACAGAAGAAAGGAAGGGAGCAGAGAAATGAAAGAAGGATGAAAGGAAGGAAGGAAGGAAGGAACAACAGAAGAACGGAAGGGAAAGGAAATAAGGAAGGAAGTAAAGGAAAACAGAAGAAAGGAAGGGAGGTGGGAAAGGAAGGAATGAAGGAAGGAGTAACAGGAAAGGAAGGGACAAGGGAAAGGACAGAAGGAAGACAGGAAGGAAGGAATGAAGGAAGAACAGAAGAAAGGGAGAAGGGAGAGGAACGGAGGACAGAAGCAAAGGAAGGAAAGAAGAGAGGCAGGAAGGAAAGTAGGAAGGAGGGGAGGATGAAAGGAAGGGAGGGAGTCAAGAAGGAAGGAAGGAAGGAAGAAGGTAGCAAGGAAGGAAAGGAGTTGGGAAGGATCCATCGAAGCGGTACTGAACCAGTCCCTTTAGGATCAGACTGACATGAACAACAACAGTAGCAAAACCCTTCCATCTTTCCTCCTTCACTTCCACCTGTTCTGACAGAACGTTGGAATACGTAGGCAACTTCCTGAGGCAACTCAGATCGGCAATATTGCCTTCAGTAAGAATCAACACTCAGAAATGGAAGAAAACCATTGGGTCAGTTTACATGCACACAAAACTGTGGTGTTAATCACATGTCGTTACACTATGAATAATCAGATTAAGACAGTAGTTTGATTAAATCTACATGGTTTCAAAGTAAACCCAGTAACCTGGTTTACATGGGTTCATTTGATATTCAGGGCAGAAGAATAAGGTGTTTACATGGTCAAATTAATTTAAAGATTAAGCAGAAATCTTAAAGGTTAAATGTGCAATGTGTAGCATAAACACTGATATATCATTGTCAAATTAATTGTGATATCTTGGTATAATTACCGTAAACAAATGAGAGCATAGCTCAGACGATCGATCTCCTCACAGCCGTAGTATTGTTAGTTCTCGTGTTTCTCCACATCAAGACTACATTTCCCATCAGCCCCGTTGCCTCCTGCCCCCCCTCCCCCTCCCTGAAGAGGATCAACATGTTGGAAGTGATTTCTCCATCTTCCTTTCCCTCCTTCCACCATCTGCTGCCAGAAACTCTTTCAGCTTTATCTCCGTTTGCTCTGGAAGAACAGAAGAAGAACCTCTTCCTGTTTTGTGCCGTAAAGCGATCCAGCAGATTTCCCTCCAGATCCACCAGAGAAACTATGGAGGATGATAGAGGCTGCTGGAGGCTGACAGGCTGACCACTGATGCTCTGGTGTGTTTACAGTAATTATACCTATGTTTCAATATGAATGTGGTGATTATTTATTGATGATTTAGTATCTTTAATGAGGCTTTGCTTATACCAATTATGACCTCACACTGATTAAGATAATCAGACAATTGCTATAGTTGGAGTTTTGCTTTAATCAAGTTAGAATTGGGTCGTGTAAATATACTCAGTGTGGATAAATGCCTCCTCCAGTGACCAATTTAACTTTCCATCTCTACAAGTTTAATAATGATAATAATAATAATAATAATAATCAAGCATTTTATTCATAACACACTCTTCATTAAAAGTAAATCTCTAAATGCTGCAGGGAAAGGATAATTAAAAGCAAATTAAACACAACAAGGGAAAAAGTAAGAAGGAAAAGCAATTAAGAAAAAAAAAATCCATTGGCAGGAATCAGTTGTTATTCTTACTTTGTCCTGTAAATATTTACTTGCAAGACTTGTTTTACTGGAGGGGCTTAACATGCTGAGATCAGGAAATAAAAACAGTGTCATTAAAGTCACTAAAATACTGGCAGCAGTCATAAAATAGCAGCGGGTCAGCAGACGTAACGAGTAAAATTGCCCATCTTGCCTATCTGTGATTCCAATTTTGATCATTTTAATTGCTTTTTAGTTGAAGGTTTTCAAGGTCTTGGGTTGAGCAGGTGCAAGTGTCATAAAACCCCATTTGGTTTTCATTCAAAACTTAATATAAATTCAAATATGCATGAGTATTCATCTGAAAAAAACAAACAAAAACTCCCTTGTAGCAACTGATAATAACTGCCGGATAATGTAATAACTTGTCAAAACATAATAAAATGTCACTCTGAATGGGCTGAAAATGTAATAAAACCTGTTGATGTAATAAATTAAAAAAGGATAAAGTAATAACATCACACTATCACATTAACTTCATCAACTTCATAAGGGCAGTAATGTATTTATATCTGATGATGTAACAATACTGACTAATAATGTTATAACTTGATTCATTACATTCTTATTTTTATGAGTTATTACATTATTAGTCAATATTATTCTATTATTATCATCTGACAAATGTTGCCCCCCTTATAAAGTAATAATGTGATAAAGTGATGTCATTACATTCTATACAACAGGTTTAATTACATTTTCAACAAATGTAAGTTTGTTACATTTTGACCAGTGATTACATCATCCTGCAGTTATTAGCCTGCAGTACATTATCAGCCGCTCCAGGCTTTCTGCTTTCTTTATATTTTGTTTTAATTCCAGAAGCCCTGCAGCTCTGAGGTTTCTGTCCAACACAGCGACCTGCATCGCCTCAGTCTGTTGCCTGTCAGTTGTGTATAAAGTTCTGTAAAGTTCTGTAAAGTAGTGGAATATAAACGGATGAGGTCTGGCTTTCCACACTGTGGCCGCCGTTAGCTGTCAATCATCCAGCCCTGTGTGTGTGTGTGTGTGTGTGTGTGTGTGTGAAGGTGAGTGAAAGTGTGTGTCCATCTGTCTATCGCGTGTGTACTGTATGAATGTATCTGTGTCTGCAAATCTGCTCGTATTTAGAAGTGTGTGAGACTGTGTGTGTATTCACTGTGTGTGTGTGTGTGTGTGTATGTGTGTGTGTGTGTGTGTGTGTGTCTGTGTGTGTGTAACTCTAGTCAGTTTATGATGTGTTCTGACAGCTCCCTGCTGTTTTAGTAGTGTTCCTGTGGCTTCGACACAGCGTCAAGTCTGTCTCCATGGTTGTGTGAGTGTGTGTGTGTGTGAGTGTGTGAGTGTGTGTGTGTGTGTGTGTGTGTGCGCCAGGCTCCCCGTTGTTTGACGGCCTCCCTGTCCTGTTAACCAGTTTCCTGACGATAGATCTCTCTCTCTCCGCTCTCGCCTCCGTCCGCACTGCCTGAAACACAAGACAGAGCAGGTTTAAAACGTGTGTGTGTGTGTGTGTGTGTGTGTGTGTGTGTGTGTGTGGCAGTGCAAATTCCTTTGTGTGCGTGTGTATTTGTGAGTCTTTCTCTTTGCATGTGTGTGTGTGTGTGCTTGTAAAGGTAATAGTTTTGCATGCTCTATTATATTACTATTATATAATTACATTTTTATTTAATTTAATTTAACATTTGAGTGTGTGTGTGTGTGTGTGTGTGTGAGAGAGAGAGAGAGAGAGATAATGTCCATCTCCACATGGTTCTGCTTTCCTGACGTTATCTTCTAAAGCCGAACAACGAACATGAAATATTTCACTGAAAGGCAGAGAGACACACAGAGTGAGAGAGAGAGAGAGAGAGAGAGAGAGAGAGAGAGAGACAGGCAGACAGAGAGAGACACAGAGAGAGAGAGAGAGACAGGCAGACAGAGAGAGAGAGAGAGAGACAGGCAGACAGAGAGAGAGACAGAGAGAGAGAGAAAGAGAAAGAGAGAGAGACAGGCAGACAGAGAGAGAGAGACAGAGAGACAGAGAGAGAGAGACAGGCAGACAGACAGAGAGACAGAGGGAGAGAAACAGACAGAGAGATAGAGGGAGAGAAACAGAAAGAGAGACAGGCAGACAGTGATCGATATTGATCGATCGATCGATCGGAGAGACAGCTTGGAGCTGAAACTCTTTCAAATATTCAGAGAATCCGTTTCTGCTTCATTTTTTTTGCTTCGTTCGTCTTGACTGTGATGCATTCTGGGACGATTCAAACACAAAGTGTGCAGATCAAACTAACCTGCTGGTTTTAAAATATTTATATTTTATTTTGATTTATATTTATATATTTAAAATATCTTCACACTTTTCCATTCATTTGTCCTCGACTGAAACCACAGTGTGTGTTAGTGTTGGATCTCCACCGTCTGAAAACAATTATGCTTATGCACAAGTTTTGAATGTACAATATCAGAACAAATGATGATCATTTTAAAAGGCATAGTTCACTCCAAAATAAAACTCAGTCATTATCTGCTCACCTCCATGTCAGTCAAACTCTGTCACCTCCGTCAGTAACTGGATTTAATATACAGAGGACATGGATACGACCTTCATTTCATGCTTGCCTCTTGCGAGTCTGTTTTCGATATTTCTGGGCCTCTCTCATAAAGATATACTCGGACTTGGACTTGATCTTTAGATCGCTTCTCAAATTGCGCAAACATTTGTTTTACTTGGGCAGCAGTTTGTGTGATGTGATGTATCGCGGGTCTGTTTCTGCTGCTTTTCATGCACAGGGCTCATAAATCAAACGCGCCTCTCACATAAAACCTCACCTGGAGCTCATTTTGGTCTCGGTCCTGACACCTCCCTCAGACTGCGGTGCGCCCGGACAGTTTGACTCGCAGGAGGTGAAGCGCCGGTTCGATTCCCACCAAGGATCAAAATGTAACAAAGAGCATTTTGGATAAAACCTTCCACCAAATGGCCGGTGTTACATACATGGCATATGTTTAGGTTCCCAGCATGCCATGCTTCCTTTTGATGTCCATATTATACTAGTTATTTATTATACTATTTATGATGTCCTTACATGAAGGCAGTGTAAGATCTGGGTTAGGGTTGACAAATATTTACATAAATATTCAAATAAATAATAACTATTCCAAATAGTAAATAGGTTAGCAAGTATTAAAATATTGAATGGAATAGATTGCACTATCATCATACTATAAAGCAAGGAATCTGTCTGTCTGTGTGTCCTTCGCATATCTCGAGAACCGTTCGTCCGATCTACTTCACACTCTGTGGGTGTGTTGCTGGGGACCCGAGGACATGCAGCGTCGGATTGGACACGCGACACGTTCAATATTAATAAACTTTGAGTAAACACACGAACAGCGCTCTGTGCAGCGGCGGGGCTCAAAGCAAGCGACTGGAAGCGCAGTGTCGAGTGTGAAGTTGTTTGGATGAGCGGTTCTCCAGAAAGCTGCAAGCAGCAAGGCCGAGCAATCGGCCCAGTCCGAACAGGCATGTTTTGAACGGGCGCTGCACTAGTGCTTTAAAAGGGAACATTGAGTGTGTTTGAGCCCAGCAGGTGGTCTGAACCCCATGGGGAATCACTAGCATGCCAATGTATAGAAAATAGAATCAGGAAGACTAGACAAATGTTCTTAATGATGGAGCCAGAGAGTGTTATTCCTTGACTCTCTTGTATTTAATCTGGTTTGGATTTACCCCCAAAATCCTACAGCAGAAAAATGGAGAAAGTCAGTCCCTAAACTTGTTCAACGTATGTCCCAACTGCAGGAAATGCAGTCCTGACCTGAGACCTACAGGCTCATTATCTGCCGGACCCCACTGAACCGATCCGTTTACCCGCTTTTGGGTCCCGAACAAGAGTGTGAGCGGCCCGGCAGCGACGGGCCGCTCACACTCCAGCGGTCTGGATCTCCGCCGGAGGAACGCAGCTCCGTTCATTCATGAGAAACCCAGCGGCTCCATGCTGGGTGTGTGTGATGCTGTGGGTTTGACTCTGGCTCACAACCTCAGCTGTAGATGTACTCACTGCGGACCTGCAGACCGTAGATCGTACTGTAAATTACATAAATCAACAAACACGACGACTCTCAGGTGCCGCACCGGCTGATTAATGCTCCTTGTGCATGAAAAGCCCCAGAAACAGATTAATGATTCTCCACATCAGGGGACAAGTGAAATGAACCAGACGGTGTTGCCTGTCACAGCGGTTGCACGAACGAGTGCAGTTTAAACAGTGATTTAAAGATCAGGTTGAAATGAATGAGGCCCAGAACGACGTCTGAAATGGATTCAAATATTTTACAAAAGGATGATGAGAGTGAAGGCAAACAGCTGACACTCACTGCAGCTTGGTAGGAAACTTTACTGCCTGGTTCACAATATGCAAACAGTTTTAATTGCTTGGGACTTGACTCTGACTTGTACTTTGATGACTTGAAAAGGTTTCTAAAGTCTTGACTTGAGATCTTGTGTTTGTGTAAATGACTTAGATTGAAAGTGATGAGATTTGTTCCAGCGGACGACTGAATTTAAATTCTGTTTTCTGAATTTGTATGGAATGATTGAATTTATTGAAGTTGAAACTGATTATAGAAATCAAACTCATGATGCTCTTACCAAGTTTTTATCCTATTAAAACCATATTGCATTGAAAAGTCCTAGATATTTAGTTTTCTTTAAGATATTAAATTGATACTGGACTCTTGATTTGTTCTGACTTGACTTGCTGTTCTACATTTAGACTTGGGACTTGACATTAATGACATGAATTTGGTAATGCTGATTTTTTTCCCACAGTATTTAGTGATTTGGAAATGAACTGATCACTTGGCCATATCTAGTCATTTGTAATAACATCATGAGTGATTTTAATTCTGCATGAATCGAATTCAGTTGAGTCTTTTGTCCTGTTTGGACAGGATTCATTTTAAAGGGGGGGGGTGGGGTAATGTGCTCATTACCGGAGCATCATGGTTGTAATTTTAGTCCCGTCTGAATCTGCCATGTAAGTGATTATTACTGGAATGTAGAGTCGACTCCAAAAGAGCCAATTCTTGATTCCATCACGTCGATTCTGAGAATTGATTTTACTAATAAACAGAATTAGAGTGGACTCCTGTTGTAATCTCAACTGGACTCAAAACTGTTTTTGAGTCCGGAAACCATTGAAACAAATTTATAATTAATTAATTCATCAATTGGACGGTTACTACAAAACTCGTAGAGCTAACCAGACTTTATAGAACATTTGCACCAAATTTTGTACCATTTTGTGGTAATGTAATAAATTAGTTTTGTTGTACAACTTAAAATTTTGTGTTGATTTTCATTTGGGATTCCATCAATTCCAGTCAGAGTTGGAATCGACTCCAAAAAATGTGGAATCCGTAATTATTTTAATTATTACAGACGCAAAACATCCATGCCAGTGAAGGTTTTGGTCTCCTTTCCCTCCTGTAGAACAGCGAGTAAAAAAAAAACTTCAAGTAAAACTTGTCCGGTCTGAACTGACTGAGATGGCTGTGTGTTGTTTCTGTTCCCACCACAAAGTCATTTTTTTCTACTGCAAAACAACAATAGAGATGCTGAGATCAGACCCACAGCCTCAACTCTGCTCCAGTTTCAACTGTTCTTCAGTCTGGCAGCCGGACTGGACTGCTGTCACTGTCAGCTGTGGAAGTTACATGAGACGCAGGGTGTGAGTCTGTCATTCTGGAGACTGATTATCAGAGGTGGAAAGTAACTAAGTACTTAATTACTAAGTACTGTAGTTAAGTACAGTTTTGAGATTCTGGCTCTTTACTGAGTATTTCCATTCTGTGAGACTTTCTACTTTTCCTTCACTACATCTCAGAGGGAAATCTTGTTCTTATTCCTCCACTACATTTCTCTGCCGGCTGGAGTTACTAGTTACTTTGCAGAATAAGGTTTTACATGCAAAACATACGATAAGCTCATAAAATATGTTGCATTGTTAGAGTTTAAACTCCCCAACAGTATATGGAGCAGTTAGACCGACAACATTAAAATACTTCTTACAGGTTAATGCTTCAATAATTTAACTCTCTGACAGAATGACGATTTTTACTTTTCATACTTCTATATTTTTACTTAAGTAAACATTTGAATGCAGAACTTTTACTTTTAACCTGTTCCTCCCTGCCACCCCCCCCCCCACTGGGTCCATCATTACAAACGCAGGTCGCACAGCCGAGCTTTGTTCAAACCCACAGAACTTTATTTTAAATTCTAGTCAAGATAACAAGTTTACCAAAGACACCAAATATGTCATGCTACATACAGGGAAATGTGTGTATAATGATGCACAAACATCTAGATTTTTTTCCATTTGATGTAATGGTGCAGCCATAAAAACATGGCGTCTTGTATTTGAATATTTCATTCAATATAAGCAGCTAGAGCTTCAAGAAAGCGTTGGAACGAGCTACAGAGAGAGATACATACACCGAGATACAGAATATGGATGTGATGTTGTTGTACAGTTAAGAATTTTTTTTTTTTTTTCTAACTTTGAAGCTACTTAAGGGGAAATTTAAGGGTAAAGTCAGGAAAAATCAGGGTACAAGGGGTTAATTAAATATTTTTCCATTATGGTGTTGCCTTACTTTTATTTAAGTAAAGGATTTAAGAACTTTTTCCACCACTGCTGGTTATAGAGATCTTTTATCATATTTTATGCACACTGTCCTGAAAACTAACCCTTTCCAAACTGGGCTTCAGTTTTCCATCTCCATGTTTTTCCTTTTTGAGGTGAGTGATTTTATCTTTCTGGGTTTTATCATTTGTTTATAAAGCTCAAAACACTAAACTAATAAGCTGCAGTGTATCTGTGCAGCTGGAAGGCCAGAGGAGCGAACTGCATGAGGCTCACATGTAACGGAGGTGAGGAGGTGAGGAGGCTCTGAGGCATTTCCTAACCTTTGTGAAACAAAAGGAATTGGTTGCGATTAGTTTAATGAGAAAAAGGAAATGTGGTAATTTTCTACATAAAAGCCTTGAAATTCATAATTAGAAACTGTTGGGAAAGTTTGGATTTCACGTGCGGCGGCAGCGTTCAGAGATGTTTGTTCCCGCTGCGGCTCATGACAGACCGCCGTGTGTATGAGAGCTCCAATTTTTTTTTTTTTTTTTTTCCCCCGGTGAATGTGAAAAGCGACCGCAGCGCTCTCGGGCCCAGATGCCGCGGCTTACGGTTCGTCGATCACATTTCTGCCGTCAGAGTTGAAATTGAAACCTGAAGCTAAAGCGTTGGCTAACCTTTTCATGTGACCAACAGCTGAAAAGGCTGTGTCTAATTCCTGGTATTATGACATAATGATGGAGAAATATAGTCTGTGTTTGGGAGTTTCTGTTTGTTTCACAACATTTTGTCAGACTGTGTTTCCTGTAAAGAGCCACAGTCGCAAGCAAGTCTGCTCTGTGCATCTGGGATTTCAGTCTGGTTTCACTGGCAAGGCAAAGCATGAAGATGATCAGGAGAAATGCAGAGTGGGAAAGGAAGACAGAGGGAGTGTGTACATCGAGTGTGTACATCAGGTGTGTGTGTGTGTGTGTGTGTGTGTGAGGGAGAGAGAGAGAGTGACAGACATTGGTGCCTCCCGTGTGTCGAGGAGTTTCTCTTCTCCTCAGATCCGTTCATCACTCTGCAGAAAATGTTTTTCATGTTGTGAGTCTTCGAGTTGAAGCTTCAAGACGTTCGTCTCGTTCCTGATCATGTAACTTCTAAAGAATAATGTTCCTTCTAACTTCTTCATGACAGTGTAGCTTTTAACTTTTAAAAGTTTGCGACAACGGAAAATGTATCTTGTTTGTGACAAAGTAACTTTTACCTTGTCGATGACGATGTAACTTGTTTGTTACTATGTAACCTGTAAGTTCTTTACAACACTGTAAGTTGTTCATGACAGTGCAACTTGTTTGTAACATTGTAACATTTATCTTGTTCATGACAATGTAACTTGTTTGTAACATTGTAACATTTATCTTGTTCATGACAATGTAACTTGTAACTTGTTTATGAGAATGGAACTGAAATCAATTCATGAAACACATGAAGTTAAAACAAATTTTATATTTTGATATTTCTTCAAACCAGCAAAGCAAGATAAATGATTTCTCTGTAAATATCTGGCAGTAAGCTTGACTTTGCACTACAACATAAAAACAACACTTACTAAGATAATTATATTTTGTAGTGGAGTTCTTCACACTTAAAAAACCCTATACTATCTCAGTTTCAGCTTCACCATGCTCCCAATTTTATGCATTACTCTTAACTTAAATTGTATCTATTTTATTTTATCTTATTTTACTTTTATTATTACTGTTAATATATTATTCAGATTTTCATTATTGTGTTGTATCTATTTATCTTCTCATTTTGTTAAGCACTGTGTATTGCCATCTTGCACAAAAGGTGCAATATAAATATTGAAAAGTTTGATTGATTGATGATCTTCTCTGTAAAAGCAGCAGGACGCCACAGTGCTGAGGCAGACTGGCTTTAGTGTGCGAAGTGTCCCTAAGGAAGACACCCTCTCTCTGACCCTGACCTCTGACCTCTGACCCTGATCTCCCTGTGGAGTCTCCCTGCAGGGACCAGTAAAGTCACAGAAACAGACACAGCTCATGTGATTGAGTCTCGCATGGTGTGACAAAGCTGGATCCTCCGCTGCAGGAACCCGGTCTGCTCTGCAGCCATGAAGACGCCCAACTGTTTGTTTTTTCCTTCAATCTTCTGCTAATTTCATGCCAAAGCAATTTGCCTATTTGATTACCTCAGATGATCAGATCTACAGATACGGACTGACAGCGTCATGTTTCCTAAACTCCTTAAGCCCCTTTCTAAACCTCTGGCTCCAGTTTCAAAGTGCGTCTCGTTGGAAAAGCCTGGCTGTGTTCTTATTTAAGACCCACTTTAAAAAGTCTGCAGTCAGGGTTTGTTCGGTCTGTTCCTTTCCTGCCAGTTTCAGGGAAGCATCGATACAACGGACTGAAGATCCATGTACTCAGCAGAATTCACACGTCGTCGCACGGCGGGAGAACACACATCTGGGTTCTCTGCCTCATAGATAAATCTCTTTATGACGGTGAGGCGGCGGCCACACTGACACATCCCAAAACAGACAGAATTATTGATGATAGATGTGTTGGTTTGTTCTGAGCGTCAACATGGCGGCGAGGCAGAAGAACAGAAGAAGAAGAAACAGACTCTACAGTATAAACTCAATAAGAAGCTGAGCTGGAAACCTCCAGTCATCCCAACGTCACACCAGGCTTTCTCCGTTCTATCTTTGTTTCGGTCGGACCGTCGTCTCCGTCTTCTCAAACAAACGTAGGAACGTCTCTGATTGGCTGAACGGACACTGAAGAATCCATCCGTCCAGAAAAAGTTCAGCTGGTTGAACTTTCTGTCTGAGATCTGACAGACGGAGCGTCATCAGACAACAGACAGCTGTCAGTGGAGATTAACACATTCTCTAGCATTTTAAAAATAAATCACATTGTTGTATCAAGCAGTGCTTCTATGTATGAAATATGCTATAAGCTGTGTTTACAGTTCAGTTGCTAACGTTGGCTAGCAAACCAGTTAGCCTAATGTTCCTGTATTCTACATGGAAGAGATGAAGGCAGCTGATCAACTAGAGTACCAGAGACTGAAATCACATTCAAATAAACTGATCTTTCATTAATAAGCTGATCATTATTTAGGTTTATATAAACTACCAGTCCACAGTCTGGACCCACCTGACTGAATGTTCTGTGTTTCTCATTCTCTTAAAGCCATTTTGATCTAAAGGCTTCTGCTTAAATGCTTGAAATGAGTTTCTTAGACAAATATAAATAGTGAAGTTGATCCTATGTGTGAATTTCTTTCCAAAGCCTTTTGCCTTTCCATCGAGGCAAAGGGCGGCTACTTTAAAGAAAATATAAGATAGTTTTGATTTAACACTTTTTTGGTCGCTGCATAATTCCATTTGTGTTATTTCATAGTTTTGATGTCTTTACTGCTATTCTAAAATGTGGAAAATGGTAAAAATAAAGAAAAATGTGTGTGTCCAAACTTTTGACTGGTAGAGTATGTCACAATCTACTTATTATTGTCCCAGTTTTTCTATCCTGTTTTATAGTTTCTATCCTGTTGTATGAATAAACTCGGTTCTTATCTCCCTCTACTCTCTGCTGGTGGACAGCGAGTTAAATTTGCTCTTTTTGGTTTGTGTTAGTGGATATTTTTCTCCTGTCCGCTCACATCGGGTCTGAAACCCCGACGCTGCACAGCCGCCTCGCATTAACGCAGTTATTACAGAATGAGTTTCTTCTTTAAAGTGAGATATCAGCAGTTTAAAAAACACTGACACTCGCCGCTGGCAGGAATGTAAAGAACGCGGTGGGTTCAAGTCAGAGTCACCAGTCTTCTTCAGACTTTTGTCTTGAAAGCAGCTCTGGTTTTCTTCTGCGGTTTTGAAACATCGACCCATGAATTTTGGTTGGATGTTTTTCCAGCCAGTGTGTGTATATTTACTGAGGCGTGCATGTGTATTTACGTGTGTGTGTGTGTGTGTGTGTGTGTGTGTGTTATTTTCCCCTTGGGCTGGTGTGAATTTTCCCGCTACATTACAGGATTACACTGACATTTTGGGAGTTGGGTCCAGTATCAGACCAGTTGTTCAGAAGTAATCTGATCGGATTTTGGCTATCAGATTGGATCAAATCTTGAAAATGGGTTGTTCAAAAGAAAAAATCAGATTAGATCACGTAATCCAGTCTTGGTTTTGATCCGGATCAAACCTTCAGTATATGTTGTTCAAAACTTTTTAGTAGGATTGGGATACCTTTGATCCAAAAAATCAGGATTATCCTGATCCCAGCAGAAGGGTGGATTCAGGGTGGATTTCAGGAACAAAATGTAATAAAACTTTAAAATTGGTCAAATAATACATTTGTATCATGTAGTATATATACATTTATTTATATTTTGCACTTGATTTGTTTAACCGTTACAGTGATAAAGTAGATAAAGTAGACATTAAGCTACCTATTAAGCCTTTCAGTACAGTAAAAAAAAAAAAATGATGATGCCTATAAGTCACTTCTTTAACGAGAAACCAAAAGAGCAGAAGTACAGCTTCGTCTGGCAGAGGAACAAATCACTCTTACCCAACTACAGCAAACCAAAGCCAGACTTGAGATCCGCCTCCTAAAAGCAGGGCTTCAAAAAGCTGGTCTCTCCACAAATTAAGAAGTTACTCTGAATGTTCTTTATTTTGTTAACTATTGGACATTTAGCCTTTTTATGATTTAAAACTCGTGTTCAAAATATCCACAATGTTTTTGTGAATAATGTATATTTGTTTGTTTTTATTTATTTGTTGTGGGTCAGATGAGGGGTCTGACTGTTTAAAAGAAATTAAAAATGAAAGGGGATGTTTGTATTGTTTTATTGTGCTGTTTTCTGTCTCTTTAAATAAAAACACTTAAAGTGACCCCATGCTGGCTGTTCTACCTGTTGTTCTTTACATAGCTAGTAGCCTACATTGTGATATGTAGTCTAGTTTAGAGCACTGGTAATCCGGATTTGGTAATCTTGAAAAGTTTGTATCTGGATCAGGGTGATCCAATCCAATGTTGCTTTGGAAAACCGGCACAAAAGTAAAATGGATTAAAAAAATGGACAACTGGAGCTCTGCCCGCTGCACATGCTAACACTTTACCATTTACAGTATATTCAGTAATCACAGGGGAATGTGTCTCAGCCAATCAGAAGCGAGGACCGGGTGTTTCTGTCTCTTCAAGGTGATTTCACATCAGGAGGAAACACTCACCTCTCATGGGTGAATGCAGTCCATCTCTGGTGATAGGCGACTGTTCTCCTGAGAAAACCACAGAAGAAGAGGTGGAGAGTCAGCACACACACACACACACACACACACCCTCCAATTACCTCTCTACAGTTACAGCCACATAAGAAGGCTGGAACGCTGACTAGTTTTATACAAATTTAGAGAAGAAATTCTCCATAGGCTTATGTGTATTTTTTAACTTGTGACTTTTTGTCCTTAACAGTTCAAAAATTCGCCCATCTGGGATTTCTTTTGTCCAAAATCTACACAGAGTACTCCATTCTATCCATCAAAGATGAGAAAACATAGTAGGAAATAGTAGAAACAGGACAGTCTATTCCTTGTGTGGCTGCTATTAGAGTCTACTTTCTGATATTTCAAAGATACACTGCAAAAAATCTCCATCTTAATAAGTCATTTAGTCTATTATTGAGTCCTAAAATCATAATTTTCTTAAAATAAGTGAAATAATCTGCTAATGGGGTTTGATAATTTCACTTGTTTCCAATACAAATCAACTTGTTTCAAGAATTCTGTAGAATCAAGAGTCATTTTCTTGACAGCAGTGCAGTGATCTGACTTATTCTGACTGGTTTCAACAGACTGACACTGTTCTAGAAAACTCCTGAAACAAGTGAAGCTGCAGTGGAAACAAGTGGAGTTATCTCTCCTCACTGCATAATGTTTCTCTTTTGAAGGCTGAAGATGAGACTAAATGACTTGTTAAGATGGACGGTTTGTTAAACCTTCACCCTCCATGTGGAAATTAGAGTTGGGCGATTGGACGAATACATCAGGGATCATCAGGGTTACAGTAATCAAGTCTAGAAGAGACGAAAGCATGGAGGAGTGTCTCAGCATCTGGCATGGAGAGAACGGGACGTATTTTATCTAAATTCTGCAGGTGATAAAAGGCGTTTTTTGTAATACTCTTAACGTGTGTTTCAAATGAAAGGTCAGGATCGAACACAACACCAGGATGCTTAACGAGGGGAGATACTCTGCAACCATCAAAATTAAGAGAGAAATCATTATACAGAGGTCTCTGCTAGAATGATCATCTCTGGAAGTTTGATGTCATCCAGCCTTTGACTGCAGATAAGCATGTCTCTAAGTTTTATACTTTGAAGTGATTTTTAAGTTCGATGGAGATGTATAATTGCGTTTCATCCGCGTAGGAATGAAAACCACATTTATGAATAAGATTGCTGAGAGGCAGCGTGTGAATGGAAAAGAGAAGTGGGCCAAGGACGGAACCCTGCGGTACGCCATAATTAACCTCAACAGGATCTGAAGTGCAGTTGTTGTGAACAAAATGAAATCTATTAGACAGATATGATTCTGAACCGTGACACAGCGGCTGATGCCAACATGGCTCTCCGGACCACGCAGGATTATACGTCAACGGTCGGCGGTGTCGAACGCCGCACCGAGGCCGAGGAGAACCGGAACTGAAGTCAGACCAGAATCAGCAGCAGGCAGCGGGTCGTTCACCGCCTCGGTGAAGGTGGCTTCAGTGAATTATGTTTCCTACTGTAAGATTCGACTCCCGGGTCAGTTAATGAAGATCAAGATGGACCGGAGAAAACCAAAGAGTTGGATTTTTCTTAGCTGTTGGGGCGCTGCACTGTTGCTCTGTCAAAACTGTCTCCCATAGCAATGAATGGACTTTGTGCGTACCATAACAGAACATAACGGACAAGATGTAATACTATAAACTATAGAATTTAAATAGTAAAAATTTCCCCTTCCTTGTGCATTTAAAGGGGCAGAAACCAGCCCAATCTCACTTCTGTCGCCCTCTGTCTGCAACCAGGAGGAACTGCAACAACATCGACAAGTCTCTGAAACACCAGACACACACACACACACATCCACTTTAACTACGGTGGCCTGTAACTGACACAAACAATAAAGTCTCTCACACAAATAGCCGCTCTTTCTGACTCATACACACACATTCCCTCTCTCTTTCTCACTCACAAATACACCACGTCTGAACACACACACACACACACACACACACACACACACACACACACACACACACCATGTGGTCGTGGGCGTCGTCCTGTGTGTGTTCTTCCTCCACCGCCTCCTCCTCCTCCTCCTCTTCCTCCTCCTCCTCCTCCTCCTCCTCTTCCTCAGCCTCGCTGTTCTGTCTCTGCTCCTCTTCCTCCTCCTCCTGCTCCGAGCTCGACTCCTCCTCCTCCTGCCACGCCTCCTCGCTCTTACACTCCTCCGCCTTCCTCAGCTCTGCACACACACACACACACACACACACACGTAAGCACATACACGACTGTAACTGAATTACTTTCATAATCAGAGGAGGTAAAAGTAGAAGGTAAACTGATGTAATGCCACCTAGATTTGTGTGTGTGTGTGTGTGTGTGTGTGTGTGTGTGTGTGTGTGTGTGTGTGTGTGTGTGTTACAATGAGTCCAACTGTAAAATAAGCTTCAATTCCAAGATCACCAACATTACAAGCAACCAACAGTAAAGAGGTCAAAGGTCAGAGATCACAGCATCCAGACAGTAGTGTATGATTTTTAAAAAAAGAAGCTGAAAGTAACTAATTACATTTACTCACATTATTGGAACTGAGTCACTTTTTTGTGTACTTGTACTTTTTTGAGTATTTGTAATTTTACTTTTACTTCAGTCCATCTCTCCTGCAGTTTTGTCCTTCTGTCCATTTTAAATCCATCCATCACAGAACAGATTGTGTGTCTCTCCATCAGCAATCTGACTTTACTTTTATTTTATTTTGTAATTTCAAATTGTTTAATTCTAAGTTCTCTATTCTAAAAAAGGAACTGAGGAACTTTTACTCTGAGGAAATGAGACACTTTTTTAGTTTTACTGAAGTAGATTTTTACACCGGTACTTTTACTTCTACTTAAGTAAAAAGTAACAGTAACAGAACTTGTACTGCTGAGGTGAGACGTGACCCCCAGACTGTGAGACGTGACCCCCAGACCGTGAGACGTGACCCCCAGACTGTCAGACGTGACCCCCAGACCGTGAGACGTGACCCCCAGACTGTGAGACGCGACCCCCAGACTGTCAGACGTGACCCCCAGACCGTGAGACATGACCCCCAGACCGTGAGACATGACCCCCAGACTGTGAGACGCGACCCCCAGACTGTGAGACGTGACCCCCAGACTGTGAGACGTGACCCCCAGACTGTGAGCTCAGTCTGTGAGCTCAGTCTGTGAGCTCAGTCTGTGCCTCAGTCTGTGAGCTCAGTCTGTGCCTCAGTCTGTGAGCTCAGTCTGTGAGCTGTCTGTGAGCTCAGTCTGTGAGCTCAGTCTGTGCCTCAGTCTGTGAGCTGTCTGTGCCTCAGTCTGTGAGCTCTGTCTGTGCCTCAGTCTGTGAGCTCAGTCTGTGCCTCAGTCTGTGAGCTGTCTGTGCCTCAGCAGCAGTGCAGCTGTGGGTCAGGGAACAGGGTCCCGTCTGTTTGTCCCGCCGCTCCAAACCACAGCAGATGTCACAAATATTCCTCCGCCTCTTTCTGCATGTTGTTTTCTATTGTTTTTACAGTAATTAGACTTTTCAGTGCAGAAACAAAACAACATGGACGCTGTCAGAGTGACACCCCCCGCCCCCCCCGCCCCCCTGCTCGCTCGTATAGCTAAATAGTTTTATGTGACTTTGGCTGCATTTTGCTTTGTATGCGTGTTGTTTTCTGTCTGCGGTGTGTGAGGTAACGCTGTGTGGGAACTAGTCACTTGAAGCATTCGTTTTTTGTTTTTTTTATTAATTTATTGGTTATTGGTTATAAATTAGACTGTTGTTACCGTTATATTTCTTTTTGTTAGCACGATTTTTTTTAAAACAGTAGAAAAGTGAAAACCTGTGGCATCTGCTGCAGACAACATGATTTAAAAAATGCAGTTTAAGTCTGCTTGATCTAACTGAGACTGTGTGTTCTGAACTGTGTGTGTGTGTGTGTGTGTGTGTGTGTGTGTCACCTGTGGCGGTGATGTGTGTGTCTTCTGTGATCTGCTCCAGTCTTCCCAGTAAGGCCTCGATGTTGGCTTTAATCTGAGTCAACTCCGACTTGATCGCCTGAAGCTCTGTACCTTTCACTGCTGGAAGAGAGAGAGAGAGAGAGAAACAGAGAGAGAGAGAGAGAGAGGGGGGGGGGGGGGGGGGGGGGGGGGGGGGGGGGGTGAGAGAGGGAGAGGGAGAGAGACAGAGAGAGAGAGACAGAGAGAGAGAGAGAGAGAGAGAGAGAGAGAGAGGGAGAGAGAGACAGAGAGACAGAGAGAGAGAGAGACAGACAGAGGGAGAGAGAGAGAGAGACAGAGGGAGAGAGCGAGACAGAGAGAGAGAGAGAGACAGAGAGAGAGAGGGGAGAGAGAGAGAGAGAGAGAGAAACAGAGAGAGAGAGAGAGAGAGAGAGAGAGAGGAGGGGGGGAGAGAGAGAGGGGGGGGGGGGAGACAGAGAGGGAGAGGGAGAGAGACAGAGAGAGAGAGACAGAGAGAGAGAGGGAGAGAGAGAGAGAGAGAGGGAGAGAGAGACAGAGAGACAGAGAGAGAGAGAGACAGACAGAGGGAGAGAGAGAGAGAGACAGAGGGAGAGAGCGAGACAGAGAGAGAGAGAGAGACAGAGAGAGAGAGGGAGAGAGAGAGAGAGAGAGGGAGAGAGAGACAGAGAGACAGAGAGAGAGAGAGACAGACAGAGGGAGAGAGAGAGAGAGACAGAGGGAGAGAGCGAGACAGAGAGAGAGAGAGAGAGAGACAGAGAGAGAGAGAGAGAGAGAGAGAGAGAGAGACAGAGAGAGAGAGGTTAGTGTGAATGTTAATCTGACTCAGCTCTCATTTAATAGCCTGCAGAGGGAGAGAGAGAGAGAGAGAGGGAGGGAGAGAGAGAGAGAGAGAGAGAGAGAGACATAGTCCATACCTTTTCATACTTTCATTCATATAATTCGGACAGATTTTTTACATTTCTGAATTGAATCATCTGGACATTTACAAGCTGTGCAGAAATGTCCCTCCTGGACTTTTAAGAGGTTGGATAAGAAGTGTAGGACAGACTTCCCTCTTTCTGCCAAGCGGTTGTTATTCGGCGGATCCGCTGCAGCTGCCAGCGGTGTCGGGGTTAATGCTGCTCATCTGCTCTATTCTTATTTCTATATCTAAATCTTCTGTATCCTGTTACAGTTTGCTGCTGCGAAGACCCGGTTTCCCCTCAGGAATCATCCCATTCTCACACGGCTTTGTCGGATATTCAGTTCTGATTGGCCGATCTGATGTCTAAATAACAAACTGCTGTTCCACATCTAATAACCACTCCACAGTCAAGAAGTCTGGCCTTTGGTTGATCTGATCAAATGAACTGGCTCCACCTTGCAGCAAAAAGACGTTGCTGCTTCTCCTACAAACAGCAGACAATCCAACTACAACTACAGACAATACTGTCTGTGGGTCCAACAGCTACAGACAATACTGTCTGTGGGTCCAAGAGCTACAGACAATACTGTCTGTGGGTCCAACAGCTACAGACAATACTGTCTGTGGGTCCAACAGCTACAGACAATACTGTCTGTGGGTCCAAGAGCTACAGGGATGAAGAGAGGAATTACACTCACCGAGCACTTTATTAGGAACACCTGTACACCTGCTTATTCATGCAATTATCCAATCAGCCAATCATGTGGCAGCAGTGCAGTGCATAAGATCATGCAGATACAGGTCAGCAGCTTCAGTTCATGTTCACATTTCATCAGAATGGGGAAAAAAATGTGATCTCAGTGAGTTTGACCGCGGCGTGGCTGTTGGTGCCAGACGGGCCGGTTTGAGTATTTCTGAACCTGCTGATCTGGGATTTTCACACACAGCGGTCTCTAGAGTTCACACAGAACGGTGCGAAAAACAAAAAACATCCAGTGAGCGGCGGTTCTGCGGACGGAAACGCCTCGTTGATGAGAGAGGTCAGAGGAGAACGGCCAGACTGGTCGGAGCTGACAGAAAGGCTTCAGTAACTCAGATAACCTCTTTACAGCTGTGGAGAGCAGAAAAGCATCCCAGAATGCAACACGTCGAACCTGGAGGCGGATGTCACTTTGGTAGCGGGTTGACACTGAGCTGAAAGCTGATACCTACCCAGTGTTAGTAAGGTGTTCCTAATAAAGCGCTCGGTGAGTGTATATATAGAGACAAAATCACCGAACTGATCCTTTAAGTCTTTAGGAAACCTGCCTCCCTTCCTGTTTGTGTGTCTTCGCCATCAAATTCTTTTGTGTCCAAACGGCCAAATGGTTACGAGCATCAAGACTCTGTGACACTAAAATGATGCCGGCAGTTGAAACAGGCTGTGTGTAAAATGTCAACTTTGTAGGAGACATTTCTAAAAAATAA
>NC_136001.1:33927273-33939773 GCF_048128805.1 Centroberyx gerrardi
GATATTAATTTGTTTACTTATCGTTTATGAAGCGGTTTCTTGTGTCCGAGGACAAAACCAGGACACACAGACAGGGCAACAATTTTAAGGGTATTCAAACTCTGGCACAACACCGGGTCTATAGGTTTTAGAAGTCAACGTAAATCATATCCATAAATGTTACTAAATGATGTGCCATCTACTCCTTTATCTGTAATACTTTTGTCGGGACAGAAGATAAACTTTGAGGTCATTTTTCCTCGGTTTCTCAGTTTCTAACAGTTACTGCTGTTAGAAGGGGAGTATAAAGGGTTAATCTATATTTGCATTATCTATATTTGCATCCATTCTCAATAATCCGTTCACGTGAGTTGTCTGACTGAACTTAAGTTATGGGTGCGTCATGCATCACCCGGAATAGGATGGTAGGTTTAGTTTCAATATTTTAATTGGTCTCCTCCCTTGGCTTCAGTCTGGAAACTGAACTCCTGCCACAATAAAAAGGTTTCTTCATATATTCATTAATAGGCACAGAGCTGATAACAGATAACAAACTAGAGCAATCGAACCCAGAGAAAAAAAAGGAAGGCAAATACAACCAATTATCATTCATTCATTGGTTTCTATCAGGAAATCAGGAATCAGGATTTTTAGTGCAGTAAATAAAGAGATCATATATATACTGATTTTCTATGTCTTTATTTTGTACAGATACATCGTCTGTGTCTGCGTCTGTGTGTTGCTTGGCAACCATTCTGCTAAATGTCGCTGAAGAACTACATTGCTTGGCGGAAGAATGATTATTTGTTATCAATAAATTATTGCATTTTTTGTTGCTGTGTGTTTATTTTCTGGAACCTTGCCAGGTATATGTAGTAACTGTTTTATCCGCTCCCCGTCGTGCCTAACAACGCCCCTTAGCTGTACTAAAATCACTGTAAACCACGACCTCCTGGGGCTTATTGCTTTAATTTACACACAAATGAACCGGAATCGTAAAAAGAACGGACCGGTCCAGTCTGGCTCCGGTCAGGATCAAAAACACATCTGGCAGACACTGGCCTTCATGCGACAGATCACCTACAGCACAGACAGGCTGAGTCTGTAGGATAGCAACTTGAAGAAGGCAATTTCCCATAATGAGGCCGTGCAACCTTCTCTTCATCTTCAGTCCTTCACGCCGCTTGGCTGTATCTGACCGTGTGTTTGACTGTAATGGCATCACTCAGAGGGCAAACTCCAACTCATTAGATCTCAGTAAGGAGGAGAAGCAGAAGGCGAGCCACATCTGGAGGAGCAGCATAATCCATGCAGGCGCAGATTCCCATTCTCCATAGACAGCAGATTGAAAAAGACGCCACGATAAATAATCATCTGGACTAAAAACCGCGAGGCTGCTCTGTGTTCTCGTCTTTATGAGAACAAATAGTTGTGTTGGATTCAAAAGACTGCGGATCATTAGCGTGGAAATTCAGTTCTTGATGTGCTAGCGAGGAATTTACAGCCTTCTGTCAATGAAACTTCAACTATTGTGGATTTAAACCAATATTTAACTTTAAGACATTTCTCTCTCCAGCGATTCAAAAGCTTGAAATCCTTTGCAATAAAAAGAGATTTAAAGCGCGATTTTAAGTAATAATTCACTGTAGAGAGTTTTTATGTTTCTGTCCAAATAAGGAAAAGCTCAAAATTGCAGGTTAACCGTTAAAAAACTATTTTCATTCGATACACATTATGATAACAGTGACGGTCGGAGTCCCATCATGTGAGTCCGGCCGCCAAGTGGTCGCCAAAGATGACGGCTTCAACCGTAATTATACCGAAGTATCACAATTAATTTGACAATGATATATTGATGTTACATGTTACACTTTTTCATTTTAAAAAGCTCTTATTTCTGCTCAAATGGTTAGAGACGCTCACATGACTGAAAGGTCACAGGTTTGATCCTCGGACATCCATTGTGTCCAGATGGCCCGGTGCTTTATCTTCTGTCGTTATCTTGAATTATGTGAACATTGCGTTTCTCCACCACTAATTGGATTACGTGACAATAGCACTAATTGGACACACCAACACAAGTAACACAACTTTGGTTAAGGTAAGAGTAAGGTTTTGGCCATAGTTAAATAAATTACTTTCGCTAAAAATGTAAACTTCACTCATAGGCACGACTCCGGTCATCAGAGTTGAAGGCAAATGTAAATACCAAAGTTTCTTTTTTTTGCTTGTGTCCTCAATAACCAGCCTAAAAAAGGACCCAGCGCTCTGGGTCCCGAGGAGCAGGACTGAGATCCACTGGGTTAAAGTACCTGGCCGTCCGGACACTTTGGCAGTAGCGAGGATCAAACCTCTGACCTGTCAGCGTTGTGACCGTCTGTGACCATCTGAGCAGAGAAAAGACCTTATGAAGCTCTTGGAGTGTAAATCTGCCATTAACTACCTGGTGGGATAGAAAACCAGCTGTATTACCAGGCTGATTATCAAATCCAAGAATGCCAAATCAATGCTTGTGTCCTTGTGGAGAAAGTTCTTCCCAAGTCGTCTTGGACAGAACAAACTTCTCATGAAAGTGAACAGAGAAGCTTCCTGACAGTTTGAGATGGACTGTGTCTTCACATCATGCGTGTCATTAATGAAGACACACAGCTGTTCATTTTCCCAGCTGTTTCTGACTCTGTACTGTAGACGACAGCGCTGCTTCATGTGTCGTGTTCGCAATGAATCTCGGGGCTTTCCATTCGTTCTCGCTCTCATCCTCAGCTGGCAAGTAAACTTCTGGGATCTTTATCCATCCTCCATCCTCCGTCCTCGCGTTCTTGTTTTGGTGCTTCGGCGGTTAGATATTATGTAAATTGCATCACAGAGGACATAAGAACGCACTAGAATCGCACAAGCATATCAAGAAAGAGCCCAGGATTGAAAACCACTGATTTAACCCTTCTACCTAAAGTTGTCCATGTACCTCAAATGGATATAGATGCATATAAGAAACAAATATTTCATCACAGTGTGTAATATGGTGATTTAATCGCATAGTTTGAACTGACCTCTGCCTGTACGCTCTGCACTCCACTGTACAGCTTCTGTTTCACCATGTCTGTCAGCCAGCAACTGTTTTCATTTTAAAAATGTTGTCTGTGTCTTCAATAACCAGCCCAAACAACGTCTATAATCTCCAGATTTACACACTTTAATAAACTCTTTTTTCTGCTCAGATGATGTCAGCCCTGCTGGTTTTGATGTCCAGAAGAAAAGAATGAAGAGAAGAGAAAGATAATAATTCTCCCCCTGAAATATCAATGCACAACTGTAACCGCCTGCCAGGGAGAGGCGGAGAGGATGAAGGGGCAGAGAAAAGAAAGAAAGAAAGAAAGAAAGAAGGAAAGAAGGAAAGAAAGAAAGAAAAAAGAGGGGTAGAGAGAAGTAGGAAGGGGGAAGGCGAAAGAAAAAGAAAATTAATGCGGGCAGGGACAGGAGAGAGAAAAAGAAAGGAAGGAAGGAAGAAAGAGAGAAAATAAAGAAATTGAGAAAGAAAGGAACAAAGGAATGATGAAAGGAAAGACGAGAAAATTGCCAAAACTGAAAAAAAAAAAAAAAAAAACAGACCAGCCAGCCAGAGTGCGGAAAGACAGCAGCACAGCAGATGAGCTGAATGTCTGGTTATCGCAGCATTAGTCATACACCATTTTATAAATACACTGTACATTTATGGGATAAAAAAACTCGGCTTGGAGCCGGTGTTGCTTAAGTGCCAGCAGGGGGGAGGGAGGGGGGGGGGGGGGGTCTGACCGCCGGATCATAGGGACGGGTGTAAATCAGCGCTGAGGTCTGCCGCCCAGCTGGTCAGCATGTTTCAACATCTGTTAATACAGATGTCATGCTGGGAAAACTCAGTGGGGTTTCCCTGACTCTGACACAGGGGCTGACTTTGGGCACGGATGGATTGACAGATGGATAGAGACGAGGGAAGCCGGCTTGTAGACAGAAGGTCGCCGGATCGAAATCCACAGACAGTTTATTTCCATCCTGCTCAGCACTACTACCATCTGAAGACATGCTGCAACCTGATGCATGTACACAGTGATGTCCCGCTGTCTGACGTCTGGGCTAAAATGAAGCTCCATTGGGTTTAAAAGTGAAAGTTTAAACTATGTTTTCTGGGGTAAATGACAAAACTAAAGCATTATCTTGTACTTCTTTGGTGCTGTGCAGCTGTTTATGCATTCTCTAATGTATCTACTGCTTGGTCTAAAACTTGACTTTACTTAGCCCAAAAAAGATCCTGGGCTACACTACCAGTCAAAAGTTTGGACCCACCTGATTGAATGTTCTATGTTCTTCATCTTCTTATCTTATGGCCTTTCTAAAGGCTGATGCCTAAATGCTTGAAATTAGTTTCTTAGACAAATATAAATAGTGAAGTTGATCCTATGTATGAATTTCTTTCCAAAGCCTTTTGCCTTTCCATCAAGGCAAAGAGCGGCTACTTTAAAGAATCTAAAATATAAGATAGTTTTGATTTGTTTAACACTGTTTTGGTCGCTGCATAATTCCATTTGTGTTATTTCATAGTTTTGATGTCTTTACAGTTATTCTAAAATGTGGAAAATAGTGAAAATATAGAAAAATGTGGTGTGTCCAAACTTTTGACTGGTAGAGTATATGGGAGCTAAAGCAGAGACACAACGTTGACGCCTATAGTGCTCAGTGGGATAATGCTCTTTTGGTATATATGTACGCTCAGTGGCTTCTTTTTCAGGTAGCTACCTAGCCAGCAGCAGGCAGGACTAGCTAGGTGTACCGAAAAACTTTTGCCATCAGCACAGCATCGATTCTTCAACGCCCGAATTCAACAAGGTGCCGAAGCGTTCCACACGGATTTTGGGGCATTTTTACTCCACGGCATCACTCAGTTCCTGCAGGAGTTTTTGGAGTCACATTCATGCTGCGAACGTCCCGATCCACATCAACCCAAAGGTCTCTACTGGGTTCAGATCTGGAGACTGGACTAAATTCACTGTCATGTTCCTGGAAGCATCTCGAGTCGATGCGTGCTTTGCGACATGGTGTGTTATCCTGCTGGAAGTTTCCATTTGACAAAGGGTAGACGACCTGTGACCTGTGTCAGCAACAATATTTAGGTTCACTATGGTGTTCAAATGATGCACCATTGGTACTATGGGGCCTAATGTGAGCCAAGAAAACATTCGCACATCATTCCGCCATTCTACCTGTACTGTTGGCATCAGGCAGGACGGATCTATGGATTCCTGCTCTTTACGCCAAATTCCCACCCTACTATCAGCATGTTGCAACCGAAACCAGGATTTATTGGACCAGGCAACGTTTTTCCACTCTTCAATCATCCAGTTTTGGTGATTATGTGTCGACTTTAGCTTGATTTTCTTGTTCTTAGCTAACAGGGATGGAACCCCGGCTTTCTGCTTCTGTAGTCCGTTTGCGTCCAGGTTGGACGAACTGTGTGTTCTCAGATGGCCGTCTGCACGCCACTGTTTGCATTTTCACCCTCAGGATGTTTTTGTTCATCACTCCATTGTTGGTTAACTTTGTACACTGTAATGCACAAAAATCCTCGGCGGTCGGCCATTTCTGAGATTTTGGAACTGGTGCATCTGGCATCAACGATCCAATCATATCACGTTCGAAGTGGCTCAAATCAGCATCTTTCCCATTCTAACTTTTAGTCAAACAGTATCTGAACATCTCAACCCTCTGCACATGCTTTATATTAATGCTTCATTTAGCAAGTCCTAACCTGATACCCAAATGCCCAGGTGGTGGCAGCAAGGGATCCTAATGGTTAAAGGGAAAGCCACAGGTTCCATCCACAGGACAGCCAGTGTGTCCAACAACACCGAGTCTTGTCAAAATGTCCTGGAGCAAGACACTGAACTCTTTGTCTGCTCACTCCTTATGAGTCCATCTGAATAAGAGCATCAGCAAAATAGCTATAATGCAAATGTAAAATACAGAGAATTGACAGCCACAACCACTCCTCCTCTCCCAACAACAGAGAGAAACCACAGTTTCCCTTTTATTTTTTTTTCATGCATTAAGCTCTTCTATTTTAAAACAGACAAAGCTTAATGCGTTGTGACAGGAGTCAAAAGAGGTTTTGGGAGAGTTGCTTTTCTCCCACAATCATGACCATGTTGTCGTTTTTGAAACACGAACCCCCTGCACCATGAAAGCTTCAGAACTCTTGCATGTCATTCCATCAGATGATCCTGGACTGTGTGTTTTTTTCTGAGGTAAATGCAGAGATCACTCTTTCATCTGGGATCGCCAGAGATTCATCAGAGTTGGCCATGTCTACTTTCTGTTCTGTTCACGCACGCTTTTTAAGATCCCACTGTCACGTGTAGTTTGTAAAATGACTAAAGTGGGTGTTTTAATGGGTTACAAGGCCTCTAAAAATCATCCGACACATAAATGATCGGGTCAAAACTTTCGATTCAGGTAAGGAAAGTTATTTTTTTGAACCTGACAGCAGCGATGGGTTTCACCTGGTCCCTTCACAGCGGTAATAGTTTCCACACCATGGCACCACTGTAGAGGTCGATGGACATGGATTCAATTTGAGCAGATGTTCCCCAGATTGGATTCATCAGGAGGCGATTAGAGAGAAAACTCTATCCTAAAACATCAAATGTACTATTCCTATAATCTCAGACAGTTCAGTCTTGATAGATAGATAGATAGATAGATAGATAGATAGATAGATAGATAGATAATAATCCCCAGGTTGAAATTGGGCAGATTGCTGAGATTTAGGACTAATGAAACTGATAGTTTGATTACATTTGTCCAATAATTGTCCCCCTCATGATGAAGCGGGGTTAATTCTGCCTGTCCGTCCATCAAACATGACATCTCCCGTGTTCGTTAGTTCCGCTTGAGTAATTTGATTGGATAAGAGGCATTCCATTAGCGCTGATATACAGTCTAACAGCACTGGGACGTTTTACTATATGTATCACTCCGCTTTACAGCCGTTAATAGACACACTTCATGTGTTGTAGTGGAATCCTGGGTAACACTTTCTTTTCCGGGGCCACAATTCCCTAATAATTTCCTAGAAAGGAACTGTTAATTTCTTAGGAAGTTTCCTGGAAAGCAGCATGAAGTGAAGCAGCAGCTCTATAGAAACTGTCAGCAGTCTGGAGAGTCGATAAGATACTGAACATTTCTAAAAGAATTTCCTGGAAAGAACTGCAAAACTATTTAGTATAATAGGCAATAAGAGGTCTTGGCCTACTATACATAATTTCATGGTTCTGTCTTGGAAGCAACAGAAGAAATTGGAGGAACTTACCAATTACCATTCAACTCTTTCTCTATTTTCCCTTTAATTAGAACATCATTTCATGGTTCTTTCCAGGAAACGTCCTAAGAAACTAACAGTTCTAGGACATTTTTAGGAAATTGTGGACCCAGAAAATAAAGCGTTACTGAGGGAAATGTTTTTGTTGGTGGAGATGAATAAAAGGCAAAAATCACAATCTGGTGTTTCAAATGACCATAACTTGATAAATAGCTTTGTTTCTAGAACTGTTGTATAAAAGCAACAGTTGTGATATTGTTTAAATATGCGGTTTGATTTTGACCAAATTTGGAGGGACGATGCGTCTTTGCACTGTGATCCACCTTTTAAAAATAATACACTGATTGGTTTATGATTGAAGGTCCAAATTTTTAACTCAAACGTCATATCTCAGAAACAGCTGGTCCGATTTTGACAAAACTTGGATGGATGATGCGTTTCGGCGCTGTGCCAGGTGTTTAAAATTAAAAAATTCAAACTCTGAAATTCCATAACTGCTGCAACACCAGTCTGATTTTGACAAAAACTTCAAGGGATGATGCATCTTGCTACTGATTTGCTCAAGCCTGAATCATCTGTGGGGAACGACATGTTTACTTGTTTATCACATCAGCATCGGCATCAGGCGTTGTTCCACTTCATCCCCAGAGATTTAGAGGATTTAAGTGACTTTGGAGGTTTTAGTGGCAAATCAAATTGCATGCAGGGGCTTTTCTGCAGCTTAGGGTTTAGTGAATTGTCGCTCTTTTCTGAGTTAAAAACAGTAAAATCACAAGACGACATTTTCTTTTTGTGAACATGATTAACCTTCAGATCTGATGATTCAAATCCTGATGCAGCTCCGCCGACAGTAAATGGGAGAGGAATGTTGCAAATGCTATGACAGAAACCCAAGGAACTATTTATCCATCCATCCATCCATCCATCCATCCATCCATCCATCCATCCATCTATCCATAGATCCACCTGTCCATCCCTCCACCCTCTTACCTGTCATAGAAGTCTTCTCTGTAGTAGTCGTAGTCAAACTCGTAGCCACTGGCAGAAAAAAACACACAGTACAACGTAGTCACTGTAGAAACAAATGTGATGCAATGCTGTTTCTACACACGGCCGCATGCACCGCATTTAAAACAACACATGGAAACACTTTTTGGGTTTATTTGCTGATGAAAAGTGTAAAAAAGAGAGAACTACAAACTCTGTGTGTGAGACAAAGAAACCACAGGACATTTATAAAAGCAGAGACAAAACAGGAAAAAAATACATGAAGAAGACAAGGCAAAAGATAGAGGATAGAAAAGGTGACAGAAGCCAAAATGGCATAAAAACTCAGCATGGAGGAGAATGGGACACATTTTACTTTTGAGGCACTTAGCAGATGCAAAGTGACTTTTAATTACACAGCTAGCGCAAAAGTAGAATGAGCTTAAAATCCTAGATTCACAAAATTACAAGCAGCCGACAGTAAGAGTGACAGTAAGAGAAGTGCTAGAAAAACAACAAAAAAAAGAGAAAAGACAGAGGTTTTTTTTTTTTGACAGACAGAAAAAATGCATAAATCAGAAATATGGGAAATAAAATAACATGAAATAAATGTAAATAGGCCTGATGCAGGGATAATGACGTGATGGTGGTGAGAGGGAGGATGAGTGATGAAGACCTTGTGGAAATATCGCCTAAAGACCTTGTAGATGAGGAAGATCCAGTCACCAAAATGACCCGTTTCCACAGGAATGTGCAGATATCACAGATTTATGAAACCAAATCTGTTTCCCATGCAGTGGTTTGGAGCGCTCTGTGGGACACTTTTGTCCTTTTTTCCAATTTTTTTTAATTTAAATTCTTTTATTCTCAACGTTATTGTCTTTCCTGCAGAATCTATTCTACTCAGAGTGGAAAGAACCAGCATGTGGCATGTGGGACACTAAAACTCTCCATTGAAACCAATACTGACATTATCTGAAACAGTATTTAGACCACAGGACACTAAAACTCTCCACTGAAACCACAATACTAATTAATTTTCTGCAACAATGTAATATGACTAGTTTATGCTATTCCACTCCTGTTTATTCTGCTCAAATTTAATGTATTGTAATGGAATGTTCTATATTACATTGTACTCTGTATTTTTCTATTCTCTTCTATTCTCTTTTAATCTGTTCTATTGTATCTCATTACTATTCTAAATCATTATCACTTCAAACTGAAGAAAAATCTGTTTTACTTTGAACTTAAATCCATCTTTATGGAGAAGGTTGACTGTAATAATCGAGTTGCTTCACACTCATTTCTAAACTCATCACAAATCCAAACATGCAAACTGTTTGAAGCGGTCAAGACTGGAAGCAACTAATTACATTTACTCATGTTACTGTAATTAAGCAGCTTTTTTGTGTACTTTTTAAAATTAGTAAGAGAACAGAACAGAACAGATTGTGTCTCTTTCCATCAGCAACAGAAACCGGATCAACTGTAAACTGGCAAACTGTGGATCCATTCACAGTGAGAAGAGGAATCTGACTTTACTTTGTTTCTGCACTTTATTTTGTCATTTTTAATGTTTCCAGTTAAAATAATCCAGTTTGAACTCTGTCCTCTCTCCTGTTAGAATCACATGGAAAAGATCACAGCTAACAATGTTCTCTGTTCTAAAGAGGAACTCAGGAACTTTTACTCTGAGGACATTTTAAATCAGACACTTTTTACCTTTACTCAAGTAGATTTTTACAGCAGTACTTTTACTTCTAGTTAAGTGAAATATCAGCAAAGAAACAGTACTCTGTCCATCCCTGGTGAGTTTAGCTGCTGCCTCTGTACTGAGAGAGCAGGCAGGACAGGAGCAGCAGAGGGAAACAGCTCAGCTCCTGTCTGTTTCCTCCTGGGGAATCGTCCTGTTCCCTCCGTACCAAGGAGATATAATAAAATTATATAACTTCTCTTTAATATAACTTCTTAAAGGTTCTGCCAGATACTGTGATACTGATTCTCTGGCACTAACCACAATCTTTAAAGTAAAAGAGTAAAGGAAGCTTATCTCATAACTCAGAGTCAGTAATTAGGAGACTGGTTTCATTTTGATTGGAGCAAAAAAAACTCTCATCATGGAGGAGGGGTCGATCAACATTTGTTCCTTTTGTATGAAAAAGGAGAGAGTATCCACTAGTGTTCGAGCCTCATGGGTTTTTCAAGGCCAGTACTGATATTTTTGTACTGAAGCTGCTGATAGTTGATATTTTGTGCCTTTGGGTCTTTAAATTTGACCGATTTCATGGCAAAAAATTATTCAGTATTCAGTGTTTCCCCTGGATTTTTTTCTTGTCAGGGTGGAAAAGCCTGTGAAACAACATTTAGGACATCAGGGACACTAAAACTCTCCACTGAAACCCAGAATAAAGAAATTATTTTGGGGTTTGCAGGGAGACCCACAACTATTCAATGGTAGAGAAACTAGTATTTAGTAGTAGAATCCTAATAATCTAGGACAGATTGCTACCTTTAAATAAAGAATTAATTTAAAACAAGAAAGGAAAACATTATTGAAAAAAAAAAACGAGTAACAAATGAATAAAATGTGCAAATAAAAAAATGTCATGTCGGGTTTTCCCAGCCTGTTTTTAAATATCTGTGATCAGGGAGGAACCTCCATCATATCAGAGGTGAACGACATGACTGATATCTGATATTTAATAAAAGCCCAATATTGTCCCGAGATATCAGTTTAACCCGGGTATTAACTGATAAATCAATCACTCAAACAATCAATCTGTCACCAGGAGCATTTCACGTATATCTCCGAATCAACCATAGCTGCTCTTGGAGGACTGGAACTGGACTGGAACCGGACTGGAACTGGACTGGAAAGAAAGGGGGGAAATATTCTAACCACAAGTGTTCTCCTAAACCTCCAGGCCCTGACCACTCAGGTGGGTTTTGAAACGTTAGAAAGCCTTTAATCGGCGAGGGAGGAGACATTAAAACACCAACAGATGTTTGGTGTTTTTAACGCCTCGGTTCGCTCTAATTAAAGTCTTTTCACTCTCAATCCCACACGAGTGCCTGGACTTTGATCTTTATACTACAAGAACATATTAGCACATATTTGCGGTCATATATTCCTGTTCTTACTTCCCAGTGGCCTCCTGGTTGTTTCGGGGATTCCTGAAAGGCTCCTAGTGTGTTTTCCTCTTAGAAATGTGACCGATTGATTGTTTGAATGATTCGCTGATCGATCGGTCAGTCAGTCAGTCGGTGTGTACCTGTAGAGGGAAGCTGCTGATCGCTTCAGGCCTTTGGGTCTGTTTGGCTTCGGCTCTCCTGCCATGTTGATATCTGAGAGGAGAGAAGAGCAGACTTTGACTTCTGATGTTCTTTAATGTTCTTTGATGTTCTTACATTAAAACAGAAGAACTAATTAATTAAAACAGAACTGACTAAAACTCAAAAACTCACCCACACACACTCTACCTGTAACGAAAGACCTGAATATACCAAAATCTACAGCAACACAACTGACAACACAACTGACAACTGACACTTAAATAGAATCAGACCCTCCACTCCCATATTCTCCCATATAAAGTTTTATTATCATTATATTGCATTCTGCAGCCCTTAAACCTTTATTAATGTGACAATATGATTTCAGAGAAAAAATAATACATGTACAATATATGAGAAAAGAAGAGAGAGGATTAAAGAGAAGCCTCTCTGTCAGTGCAGCTTGTTGTGTGTTAACCTGTACGTTCCACTAGAGGGAGCTGCTGAGCCACGCTGCAATATAGACTGCCACCATGGGCCTTACTGCAGGGACAGGCAGGCAGTCAACCAGTCAGTCAGCCAGTCAGTCAGTCAGTCAGTTAACCAATCAGTACTTCAGTCAACATGTCAGTCAGTTAACCAGTCAACCACTCAGTCAACCAATCAGTACTTCAGTCAGTGGCCAGCTATTAAGTCAGTCAACAAGTCAGTCAGTCAGTCAGCAAATCAGCCCTTCAATCAGTGGTCAGTTATTAAGTCAGTCAACCAGTCAGTCAATCAGTGTCCATCATGCCCAGCCATTTTCCCTGGATAAATCAAGGCTTAAAAGAAAGGGAGCAGTGTGTTGCGACTGACAAGATAATAAACATTGTTACACAGCTTTGTTGAATACTCAGTTCTGATTGGCCAG